>NW_020229331.1:0-269399 GCF_003227725.1 Camponotus floridanus
TTTATAGATTTAAAAAAATGGCTTGTCGTATGCTACATATTTGTAGAGTTGTAAATAATTTGATAAAAATGTTTAATCTGTAAACAATGGTAACGCAAATGAAATATATCATTTATATGTAATAACATATAATATGTATTTAAAATTAATTTATCAATTTAATTCTAATAAAATTATGAAATTTTTTTCAGGTATATATTATTGTTTAATATTGTTTAATTTATTGCTTGTCATTCACATTTATTAAAAATAGTCACTTTATTAAATAATATCAGAAACTTTATGTTCTTTGTGAATAGTAAGTTAGAACTTCTATGGATATAGCATTTTGATAATAGTTTATGTTTACAGTAGATAATAGTTTATGTTTACAGTAGAAAATAGTTTGTATTTCACTGTGCTTTTGTTCTATAGGACCTGAAGATGAATTATGAAAGGATGTGACAAGTATCAGTAATGCAGGAAGATGCAGAGGTAGAGCAAGAAGAGTAGTGAAAAGAGAGACCTAAATAAGGAGCAAATTATTGGCATGGGAAAAATTTCAATATAATTTCCTGGTCTGAACACTTCTGTGTTTAGAGGAAAAGAATTAATTCAACAGCTGAAACTGCTTGTAAATCTTGAAAGAAAGCAAAAACTTATGGAATTACCACAAAGTCAGACCAGACCAATGCAAATAAAATTATCGCCATTGGAATATGGTTGGAGGAGTGTTACAATGAATGGAAGAAGCATTGAATCAGATCTTATTGGAAAAGGTTAATATTTATGCTATTATTGGATTATAATGGTTAAATTACACAAATACAAAAATCATGTGATACGTCTATTTTCAATTTTTTTTTTTTGTGTTTCAGTTCTAAATATTAGAATCATATATAATTAATATCTTTGTTTTCTGCAGATACATTTGAAAGTTTTGAAACCTGGATTTTGGAAAACAAAATGATAACTTGTATGACCAGTAATTTAGCACGTAAGACTAGAATCAATTCATTTATAGTAACTGGGAATGGAAATGGATTGGCTGGATTTGCGTTAGCAAAAGCCAAAGCATCCCTACAGACGATTAAAAATAGGGCTGGTCAAAGATTAATGTATATTCCTACATATAAGGAACACACTGGTAAGAAAATATTTGTCAATACTATATAATATAAAATTTATTTCTTCTCTTTTAATATCATTTTGTATTTTTCAGTGTTACATGATTTCTTTACACAGTTTGAGAATATAAAAATATTTGTAAAGAAAATTCATGAAGGATAATGGGCTTGTTTGTCATCATGCGATAAAAGCATGTTGCGAGATAATTGGCATAAAGGATATGTATGCCAAAGTACAAGGAGGAATGTAAAAGCATTCTTTGGTTTATTGCAATAGGAATGTAAAAGCATTCTTTGGTTTATTGCAGTAGGTATGAATATAAAGTATTTAAAGGCATATTATACTTTTTATTTAATTTATATTAGAAAGAAACATTTTTTATTTATAAAAATATATATACATATATATATATATATATATATATATATATATATATATGTTAGACATAAAGCTAAAAAAAAACGTGGATTGTGTCGATTAATTAATTAATTGTTTTATTTAATTATCAATTTATATATGTATATTATTAACAATGATTTTTTGTTTACTTAAACTTTATAAGGTTGTACATAAGAAACAATCTTTTTTATTTAGTATTTCAAGCATATTTTCATAGAACTTTAATTTATTATGTTATTAAAAATATTGAACAAAATAAAAAATTAAAGCTGGCTTTCTCTGTAGTCTCATGGCAGATTATATCAGTAATCATACTTTAATTATTGCAATGTATCATGAAACAAATCAATCTCAAAATAATGGAAATATTTGCAGAAATATCAACAATTTGCAGATGAAAAATGATAGCATTTAGTCAAAGTTAAATCAGAAAATGGGAATTATCCAGTAGTACTTGTTTCACCAGCGCAAATCAGAAAACCAGAAGTACCGTCCAATAAGTCTCTCGATTTTATGCAGTATGTAATGGACAAAAGAATGGTGTTAAAAAGAAGAAATTACTACCATTCTTTACTAAACTTCCGTCTTACAAAAGAAAATTGGAATGTTGGATTTGAACGAACGAGAAAAATACAATTGTTAGCGAAATATGGAAAACTGCATTTTCTGACAGAAAAATATCCAGAGGCACAAATATTTTATAAACGAAAACCACGCGAAGATGAAACAATAGAATAAAGAAGCCGTATAATCATTGTACTTTTATGTATAAACGTTTCACAAAATAAAATCTTTATAAATGAAGTGTTACATTAGAAATATTAGTATAAAATTAAATATCCATGTGAGATTTAAAATTTTTTGTCCTTTTTTTTCTTTGGAATTTTTTGTACTTTTTTTTCTAAAGATTCTTTAAGCGAGAACTGCTTCTTTCGCACTATAAAACAATTTGATGTTGAATATTTGATGTTTTTTTAGTAGTTTAAATTTCGTGAAAAAATTCGAGAGAAAATTAGATTTTATCGTATTACTGCACATATCGATTAAATGCTATATCAAATATGTAGTGTAAATATTTTAATTTTTTCGTATACGATCTATTTTTTATAATTTTTTCGTATACGATCTATTTTTTATTCTATCGATGTTTTCATAGTGATGCACCTTGAGCATTTTACTTCATATATTTGCAATAAAAATATATTAAAGCAAATTATTTTGCAAATTTATTATTCTAATTTTTATTTAGAAAGAATAAGATTTAAAAAGACGTATGAATTTTTTCAGATTTTTTTACATATTTCCATTGAAAAAAATGCATCAGATAAAACTGACTTTTCTGTACATTTTAAATGTGCCAAAAGATTTGCTCTTTATTCCACTTACTGCAATAATGTACACTAAAAATGACAGATCTATATTAAAAATGATAAATTAGTAGTATATTTAGTAGTTGGAAAGAAAGAGAGCAGAAATGAAAAGTGCATCTAGAGAATTTAAAAGAATAAAAAACAAATCTAAAAATAATACATAAAGATTAATATTATGTATTTTTTTCATGAGGAATGTGGAGCGCACATTTATGCATTTATTTATTTAGATGAGATTTACTTTAGAGCACATTCAGTATTCAACTTTAATTTTATTTTCTCTTTCTTGTGATATATAAGTATAACATAATTACTTGCAAATGCTATCATTTTTGTGTGCTTACAGTGATATAGAAACAACATTATGAGTACTATATTTACAGATAACATCTGTATAATAAAAAAAGCACCAGTCTAATGGTGAAAAAAGGGTAAATATTGTAGACCAGCATAAGTATCAACCAATTATTTCACCGCTCTGTTTCATTAGAGTTGCAATTTTCTTTTATAATATTATAAATATTATAAATAAGATAGAGATTTCCATACGTTTCAAATAAATTTATATATTTTATGTATGTAATACTGCGCACACATATTAAAAGGTGATAATATCGCAGTTATAATAAGATACAATCCTGGCAATGTAGCGATTTTTGGATTCTGAAAATAATGTAATTTGATTTATTTTTGAGAAATGCGCACAATACTTTAGAACAAATTATTTTTGTGCCATGTATTACCTGTGTAAAATTCCACAAACAGTAACATATTGTCTGCGATATATGAAAAGCTTCATCGATGAAATAAATGGTTGAATATGATTGAGATATAAGAAAAGTACTTGTAATGTAGTAATATAGTACTTGTAATGAATAACGTTAATGTAGAATACATAAATATTTTATATTTTAATTTCATGTAATCGAGATGAGATAAGACACTCATGATTACTTTAAAAATGTGTCCACAAATATCATGTAACTTCAATAACTGCACATTCAAATTAATCCTATTACTTTAAATGAATCACAGCAGCTTGTTTTAATTTAATCTAACCTAACCAATTATATTATATGATTCTCATTAAAATGTGTAAAACTGTACGTCGCACATTTAATACGATTAATATACTACGTAATAAAATGTAATACACTAATGAAATAATTAAATATTATTTTTAAAAGCATGATACAATCCAGGCAGCATACGCTTGTGTTTATATTCGACATCCAAAGACAGTGGTTAGGTTAGGTTAGATCAAACAAATTTATCGTTTAACAGTTGGCAGCCCTACAAGATAGGCTGTGCAGCACCGCGTATATAAAATAAATTTGAAATCGCTTCTAGCATAACCATCTTCACGCGATCGACTTTATTTGAATTGCACGGCATCGCGTCGAATTATGATGCGGCGCCGATTTGTTCGAACGTAATTCGGAACATCGCGATGCTGTATAAGCGTCGAATGAGCACGAATTGTCACGCAAATATGATAAATCACATCTACTCACCGTTCACTGGCTGTTCCACAGGCCGCTCCACTCGCTCGCCTCGGGACGTCCCATTCCGATCTTGATGCACACGATGTCATCAACGCGAACGCGCGACACTTTATTCGGCACTCCCAATATTCGCTCGCATCCGATAATCATCATCAAGGGCGCAAATAACGCGACGCGACTTCGTTCCATCTTCGCGATCGCGCTATCACTGAACTGTGAAAAATAGCTGTCGCGCACTTTCACCGACATATTATGAAAGTCGCGCGATCATCCTTGGACACTTTCGACGCTCTTTCACTCGCGATATTCGTTTAAAAACGGTTAAAAGACGCGAAAAATGCGGACGTACGACGATCCGTGTAACTGCGTATGACTCCGATTCACGTATGACGCGTATGACGTAGCTATGACGTATCAGTCACGCGCCAACATGGCGGCCGAACCAGTGCGCAGAAACAAATGCGCACTGGTTCGGCCGCCATGTTAGCGCGTGACTGATACGTCATACGCGTCATACGTGAATCGGAGTCATACGCAATTACACGGATCGTCGTACGTCCGCATTTTTCGCGTCTTTTAACCGTTTTTAAAAGAATATCGCGAGTGAAAGAGCGTCGAAAGTGTGCAAGGATGATCGCGCGACTTTCATAATATGTCGGTGAAAGTGCGCGACAGCTATTTTTCACAGTTCAGTGATAGCGCGATCGCGAAGATGGAGCGAAGTCGCGTCGCGTTATTTGCGCCCTTGATGATGATTATCGGATGCGAGCGAATATCGGGAATGCCGAATAAAGTGTCGCGCGTTCGCGTTGATGACATCGTGTGCATCAAGATCGGAATGGGACGTCCCGAGGTGAGCGAGTGGAGCGGCCTGTGGAACAGCCGGTGAACGGTGAGTAGATGTGATTTATCATATTTGCGTGACAATTCGTGCTCATTCGACGCTTATACAGCATCGCGATGTCCCGAATTACGTTCGAACAAATCGACGCCGCATCATAATTCGATGCGATGCCGTGCAATTCAAATAAAGTCGATCGCGTGAAGATGGTTAGGCTAGAAGCGATTTCAAATTTATTTTATATACGCGGTGCTGCACAGCCTATCTCGTAGGGCTGCCAACTGTTAAGGTGCAATTTCATTGACGCTAAAAAATAGCGTCAATGAAAAGGCGGCTTTACACACTGAAAAAGTTGAAACTGTTTGAACTTTATTTTATTGACGCCATATCTAGAGAAAGTCTAGTGATTTTAATTTGCCGCTGGTTTCTAGCGTCAATGAAATTGCACCTTAAACGATGCAAAAAAATATAGCCTAACAAATTTCGAGGAGTCGATAAGTTTGCGGCCGTAGTTCGATATATGACATATGTATACAGGAGCCACGTAACCTCAAACTCGATCGCGATGATGGAAACACACGTTCTCGTTTGTGGACGATAATTTACGGAGGATATGGCTGATCCGTGATAAATCGTAAATACGCGTCGACGAGCACGTGTCGACCATTGTCAGGATGATGGTCGACCTGGATTACGCGCGGCGGTATCTTAGCCTGCAGATCAACGAGGCGGTCTGTTGGTGGTGGTATTACATCAGGGAGATCTCGTGGCAGCTGCTGATCGCCCTGCTAGCGTATCTCTGCGTCTGCATCTTCCTCTATGCGATCCTCAAGAGAGTGGGCCACGCTGCCTGGCAGCTACCGGGTCCACCTGGTAGACTCCTTCTGGTCACGGCTCATCCAGATGACGAAGTGATGTTCTTCGGACCGCTGATCTATTGGCTGACGCGCTCCAAGGCCAGCGAGATCTATCTGTTGTGCTTATCCATGGGTACATGTCATTGGTGGTCTATTTAAGATCGCGAACGACGATTTTGACAGGAATAATCAGTCTAAGTGTCAAGCAAATGTCTATTGATGTTTACCAGTGTGCTTACAGGTGGAGACAAAAGAAGGATAGACGAGTTGTGGGAATGTACAAAGGTGTTGGGTATCCCAGAGGCTAATGTAACAATAATTATGTGAGTGTGTTTCACAAAATCACTTGCGAACACATTTAAAAATTTATTTATATATTTCTCTCGCTAAAAGAATATCGCAAAATCTTTAATTGCATATTTAATGCTACATATACTTGTCTAGTTTTCTTAAAATTGAACAATTTTATTTAGCATTAAATGTGCGCAGTGAATAAATGAAAAATAGAAATGTCTATCTTGTGAAAATAACAGTTCAATAAATAAATGTATAGGAGTAGCGAGTTACCAGATGATCAAAGTGTACAATGGCCAGTAGATACAGTTGCCGAGAGTATCTTACAATATATAGAAATATACAAAATCAATGCTGTTGTGACATTTGATAAATATGGAGTCAGCCGACATAAGAATCATATCTCATTATATTTTGCAATCGCCACATTATGCATACAGAAAAAAGTACCTCCATGTCAGTATCAATTTGCTCAGTTTGCTCAATTAATATACAAATATCAACTAATAAATTTAATCTTGTATTTCAGATTGTAAACTGTATGTGTTAGAATCTGTTAATATAATCAGGAAGTATGTTCAACTCTTAGATTTACCTATTAGTCTACTCTCAGCCTCATATTGGTATCTAGTGACATATGAACAAAAACAATTAATCAAAGTAAGTTTGAACATTCTAATTTGTTGGAGAAAAATTATTAATTTTTTTATATCTTTATATAATTTTTTTGCAATATTTTTTTCTCATAGAGTGCTATGGCTGCACACAAGTCCCAATATGTCTGGTTTCGAAAGTTATACATGATTTTTTCACGATATACGTTCATCAATACTCTCCAAGAAATCAGTGCTCTCGATCTGGAGCTGGATCTCCAATTTGATGAGGATTAAACATTAAGCAAAGAAGGAAGAATGTACAAAATATGTAATTATCATTGTACATACTTTGTCTACCAATGAATTACATTATTGTAAATTATATAAAATGAAAGTTATATACCAAAGCTACAATTTTAAAATTCATGCAACATTTTATAAGCATGAAATATATTTTTAATCATTAATAATAATAATAACATGCATAGCAGTTAATTCTGAATGAGGAAACGGCATCTAGCTTTTTTGGCATAATAATAAATCTGCTTTTCTCGTAAAAAAGAAAAAAATACGTTCTATATGCCGTGTGTTTTATCTTTATCTTTAATCTAATTTTTTTTTGTATATAATCCTTCACAGTTCCAAATGCAAAATTGTCATTTGATATGTACAATTTTATTTATTAATTGTATATAATAAAGTAATCTCTTATCATAGATAAAAAAATCATTTAATTCAGTTTGTAGAACACAAGGTTTCTTATCAAGTAATTGCATACATTTTTACGAAAATTAACGTTATTTTAAAAAACGTTATTTAAAAAATTTGAGCAAGTTAATATATAACGAGTTAAACTCGCGGTTGTACATATTTTTAATTGTTTCAACAATAGTTATATAAGTTATAGATTTTTTAGCCAAAATTCTTTTTCTTTTTGGCACAAATAATGTACATAGGAGAGAAAATTCAACTTTCTTTTCTTGTTCTAATGTTTGATAATGGACATTTTTCAAAATTTGGGAAAAATATATTGCTCTTTTCACAACAATTCAATATCATAGATGTATACAAGAAATAGAGATATTCTCTATGAATATAGATATTCTTTCATACATATGCAATATTACTTACATTTCTTTAACATTTAACTTCTATGAAAAGCTACTTAATATGAAAAACAAAAATTCTCTTTTTCCACAATGTAAATTCCACAAAGTAAATATACTTCAACAAGCATGTTGGAAAAATATTCACTGAAAGTTTAATCAGTAATCATTTAGAGTAATATTGCAATATATGCAGTCATTATTTTATAATTTTCGACTGAAAAAGATTTTTTCAACAACTCTTGGTATATTTCTAATATAAAGATAAGAAAGTTATCTTTTTTATCATTATTCTGTTAGTTAGAATTTTTCTAACATGCTTTAAATCTGGAATGTAACGAAAATACATGTTTAGTTACTTACTATATAAATGTATATATGTATATAAAAAAGAAATCTCCTTTCGTAAAAAAATCTCAGTAAAAGAATGCGCGACAGTCCGAGAATGACTAATTCTAATGCCGAAAATAGACCGACAATTATTTCAAATCGTAAATACTTTTCCAAGGATGATATTATATTTATCATATAACGAGTTTGTCGGCGTAGCAACTATCGAATAAAGAAAGTTTCCATCAAGAATTTCATTTCACAATTTTCTTCATCAAGAAAATTTCTATCTAATAATTCTCTATCTAATACTCAATCAATATGTTCGACAAACATTTTATCATATGAATTTAATATCAACCTAATATGATACTATTAGAAAAATTATACGCAACGTACGCGTGCATATATCGAAACACAATATAATAATATAATCGAAGAAAAAAACAATCTCTATGTGTTGTAATCATGTGCGTTTCACGCACAGGCCATATTTCAAATACTTTTTCCTATGAGTTTACGAATTGTCGTAAACATATAATTTACATTCTAGATCGAAACTCTGCGAATAAGCCTGATTTGAATCGGGCTAAAGATGAAAATATTACGTACTATTAGTACGTATTCTAATAAACATCTTTTTATAAAACGAAGTAAATGTTTATATACGACAGATAAAATGGACGGCATAGAATTGGTTCCCGCAAGATCTTCAGATCAGTAAACTACCGTAACGGCGATAGATGCACCGCAATGAGCAGAATACCGAATTTAGGTACATAGAGAAGAGGAAGTGATACCTGGAAGAGATTTCCAATCGGGCGTAAGGATTTCCTACATGTCCCAGTGAACAATAATCCTTTAGGAATCCTTACAAAGGATTCATGACGAAGATCTCGCGGGCCGTGTCCTAGAACCTGTCTTTGCCACGATGAGAACCCAGAGTACCCATTCCTGGTTGAGGAGAATCCGTATCGATTGCATCTTGCAGATATTGTATTTCCTGCAACTCTTGGAACTTCTCGTGATCCCGAATGTGCGCATAATTAGCGGATAAGCACATCAGGTAGTGTATTAGGCTTAGGATAACCAGCATGGACGCTGCAGTCGCCAGGATGAACATCACTTCAGCCTTTTCCACAAAGTCCTTGCAGAATAGTTTGACTTCCTGAGATCCACACACTTGCATATCCTGCACCCGTGTATTGTTTGGAAAAAGGAAATCTAAAATCGTATAAAATTGCTTGGTATTTATCTATTCTGTCATAAATAATAAGTATCTATAGATAAGCATCTATAGATAAATTTGAATTAGAACAATCCAATTTAATTTTACAGTTTTTAAATAAGAAAAAGGAAATATTTTCTAGTTTTAATTTATCTATATATTGATTAATTAATATATGTATCGTCTATATATGATTTAAAAAACTTACTGAATTGAGTGAAATTAATACAGTCATCAAGAGATTGAACACGTGGATTGCTGCACAGGCCCCAGAATATAGTGAATATCAGCGTAATGATAGTAAGAAATGCAAATATCAGAAGCCAAGCTATTTGCAAGATATAAATGATAGTCATAAACTGAAAAAATAAAAATTTTTATATTAAGATAACATGAAATAACTTCTAGTTGTGAAAGATTTTTATATTTTAGATACATACAACAGCACAGGAGATACGTCCACCCACTCTAGATCTCCATGCTCGATAGACTTTGTGCCTTGTAGCACCAGTTGCAAGACAACCGACGCACAAAATCATAAATCCTAGAGCTGCCATGCAAGCTCCAATCGATGCAAATACCAACTGCACCGCTTCCAGCCATCCAAGATGAAGATGAAACACCTTAATCAATTTCATAATTCTTGATATATAGAATCTTTAAAACATATCTAAGAATACTATAATAAGTCAAGTGATTTACCTGATCCATCATAAGAGCGCACAATGTTGCACCTCTGTACATGGTACCACAGAAGATTCCAACTCCTAAGCAACACATTATAGTTGCTATGAGAGTTGCGTATGGCACTCTAGCCATACAATCGTTGCACATGTTCCCTAAACAAGGAAATTTGATTTCCTATATTTATTTTGTTACAAGAAATTATCTATATGTGTGTAATTGAAGTAAATTATAACCAAACTTTATAACTACATAAAAGTACATCATTTTAATATCACAACTTTTTTATAAGTAAATATAAATTATACACATATAGATATATAAATTACATATTGAAATAACATCGTATAAAAATGCATATAATGAAAAATAGTGTAATTTTTCTTGGGTTAATATTTCCTACAGTAAAATATGATGATTATCTATGATATTTGTATTATCTAGCTTCACATTTGAGTGGTATTTTCAGATACTTACTACATGTTCGCTCGTTTGAGTCAATATCATGGAGACTACGCTCAGAAAATCTATCTACGCTTATATTACTCGCAAACCGACTACGCAATGGTAAACTCTCTCTGACCTCATGTAATTCATGCAATCTCACCATTTTAATATTATTATACGAATCACAATAAACGACTGAATAAATAAAGAATACGCAGCGAAACACGAACGTTCGACCAATGACTAAGCCGACTATAATGATGAGATGATGACTAATCATCACTTATCTACAAGCTCGTCAGATAACACGCGAGATGTACATATGTACATACGTATGAGCTTACTTCATTCATAAACTCGAACGTAAACGCTTCATTAACGTATTAATATCTTGAACGGAAATAACTGGCGCGTGACGTCTTTATTATTGTTGACGTCTATAATTACTTCATCATTGATGGCCACTCTCTTTATTTTTAATATAGGGTCTAATAAACTCTCCTTGAATTTTTGTCAAGTCAATTATAATTTATACCAAATCAAATTAGCAGTTTTAGCAGTTGTTTAACGAGATTATCTAAGCTTAATCTTAGTAATGTTTACAACCGTATGGAACTGTTATCAGTATGATAATCAGTATTATACCCATATATATTCGCTATTCAAATTTCACAATCGGTTTATGGCGGACGATTACATTAATTTATAACGAGAAAACGAGGACAAAAATTTTTCGTCGAATTATCGCGACCCAAAAAAATTAAACTTACCCATATTCGCAGTTCACGTCTAGTTCACTCTGTTTAAGGTTAGGAACGCTTGAACGAAGAATGGGCAGCGCCCGTTCGTGGAATCTACGAGATTACAGTTTCTCGTTAATTATCTCGGCAATT
Organism: Camponotus floridanus; assembly: GCF_003227725.1. Classification (NCBI taxonomy): domain Eukaryota; kingdom Metazoa; phylum Arthropoda; class Insecta; order Hymenoptera; family Formicidae; genus Camponotus; species Camponotus floridanus. Next base: position 11,658 of record NW_020229331.1, read on the forward strand.
ACGCGTCCCTCAGCCGTGATAGCGAAGGACATCGCGATCTCAATCGCTAATTGTAAAAACAGAAAAAAAACATGACACGGAAAGATCGATAAATTAAATTAAGAGGATTCGATAAATATGTCGAAATTTTAATTTCTCTCTAGGAAAATTATCATATGCGATGTCACATTCGTTTGTTTACTATCTGTCAGAAACACTCCGAAATAGCACCCTGACGTAATCAACCACCTGTGAGCAGCTTCCGACTCCACGGATAATTTCTCACGCACGATGATCCTATCGATCTTATCGCGCGCGCGCGCGTACGATAATGTTGAATTTCGGGAATATTACGGGGAACAATGAACAACTTTCATGGGATATCGATCAGAAACGGCGTTCAATATGGCGTCAGAAACGCGCTTGTAATGGTGGTCCACCCGAGAAGCAAATGATGAATGGGATCGTTGGCCTCGCAAGGGATTGTAGGGCGCGCCGTAGTAGTAAACGTTCATAAAAGCCATTCCCTTCAATGGAGTGGGGTTGTCGGGAATGATAATGACCAACTGTAACCCCGATTTGATTGAGATGTTACGGTGAACGGAGCCGTAGAGCCCCTCAATCGATCCGGGAAAGTGAATGATTTGTTTTTCGTACAATTCTAAAATTCGATTTTCACGAGATAAGAATATTTAAATTTTAAATATGTGCGGAAAAATGAGAAGAAAATTATTAGCAAATATATATGGAAAACACAGCTGATGAAAAATCTACAATAAGTGTTAATTGGTGAAAATTGATACTTATCTTTCTTTTTTGTATATTTGTTTATTACTTTATGATTTATTGCGAATTTATTTCTCATTGTCATTTGATGATATATTAAGCAAAGAAAATAATTTTAAAATAATTTTAAAATATATATAGAAACAATAGTAAATATACCTGTATAGTTTGTTACTTTGAGTGGCAGATATCAAATGTTATTCTGTAGAATTTTCCTTTGTATATTAAAAAAATTTTCATTTAAGTCCCACATTTGTAATAATTACTTTTAAATTAATAGTACTATTTACATTTCTCTTCTCCGTTATCTACAAAAAATAAACATTAATCTTTTAAAAAATATATTTCGTTAACTTAGTTTTCTCTTTTTTTTATCTGTCTCATTGATTTTTTAAATAGAAAAATGAATATTAAAATAGTTTAAAATATTTTTGTATGCACAATGCTCGAATGAAGCTCAAAGTAATTATAAAGCCATTATAGATAAATGATTCTTTATTATTGTATACTTAAAAATATTCATTAATCTATGTTTAGATTTGTATAAATTATTTATATAAATCTATATTGTATAACCTGTGAATCTATAATAAGCTTACAGTCATTCGAGAGTGATTTTTCAGTCATATTGTACAAAAATATTCAATATTTTCAATTGAAGCTACCGGATACATATGTGCCTTGGTTCCATGAGATATTGGATAACCATTGGCAATTGACGAAGTTTCTCTTGAACTGGCACTTCCAAATTTTGCTGGTGATGCTTATTATATCGTACAATAACACCATCATTACTTTCGTATGTGATGCTATCTTGATTTTGCGGACTTACCTAATAAATAAGATAATTATTGAAATGACAATATATAATAATCTTACTCTCTAATTTTATAATTATATCCAATTCATTTTAGTGACATTATTATTTTGTAATGGTTTATTATTAATTATTTGATATATATATATATATATATATATATATATATATATATACATACACAAAATATATAATAAACTATCACAAAATAATAATTTCGCTAAAATGAATTGGATATAATTATAAAATTAGAGTAGTATAAGATTATTTAGTAAATCAGTAAGACAACTTACAGTTAAAGCGGACCCGTCTTTGTAGTCAACTCGGATATCACCGGACGATAATCTTGTAGCGAATCCAACTCCTGGTACCGCTACTTTATTTGCATTATTCAAACTATGCATAGAATTCATCTTGCGCGATCTAGAAGTCATCGTCGAAACGACGGAACAGCTACCATTGAATGACGGCAACTAAATGAGAGACATTACTTCAACATTACTTCAATAGAACAAAGAAATCAATTATTGAGATATTGAAAAAAGTTAGAAATTCCTACTTACGACGGGAGAAACATTTCTAATATGCGATATATTTTCTTTTCCCTGTAAATAGGGAACATCATTCAAAGCCGTGCTAGGCCTTCGTCCAATTATCACAGGAAAACAAGGATGCCCAGTGGCCGCCTCCAAAGACGTCAAAGTGGATTCCAGTAGTAAACATCGTTTATAGCACTCCGAGTAATGTTCGCAATAGCTTTCGAGATGCGATGGAAATTCACCCTCAACAAATGTATCACCATTGTGATCGGTGATTTTTATGACACCATTTACTCGAATGATCTGGATTATATAGAGAAATAAAAGTGAGAGAAAATAAAAAAAATTAAATTATTGAATTTCATAATATTAAAATTATAATATTAATCATCGTCTTTTTTATATTCTTTTTTTATATTCTTATTTTTTATTCTTTTATGATAATATACATATATTATGATAAAAGATATATATATAGTACATAAAAATCAATGAATGAATATACATAATACATAAAAATGAATGAAGATACATATATGATAAATAAAAATTAATGAATTGATAGCTATGCATACCTGCACTCCATTGTAAAAATGCACTTCACAGTCAGGCTGTGGACCATTCTCCATGAAGACACATTTTGAACGCTGGGTATACAGCGTTAATTTTGGAGTTTTCGCCTGAACTAATTGCACGAAACGATACGCGTACATGTATTTTCGATGATGACATGCTGGTAAATTCTCATAGGAATAAATACTATCAGCACCTCGACTGGGCAATGGTGGTGGTTGCGAGCCAACTTCTGTAGTTACTGGTTTGTAAAGAACGACACGTAGACCATCGCCTGATATTCTGCACACATCGCTGATTTTTTCCTAAAATATCAATATTAATAATTACATATAAATATACAAATTTGTTATAGGAGTCAAAATTCCATCTACATAACAATTTTTATATTACTCTTTTATACATACCCTGCCATTTTTACGTTTAACAAACTCAGTGCACACTTCTCCATTGTCTAGAAGCGTAAGAATCGCGGTGTTCGTTCTGTGTCTAGTGGGTTGTAATCTATTGGTATTCAAAGGAGGTACTTGTAACTTTACGCTTTCCTCAGTTCCTTCCACATTATGATTTTCCGCGCTCTTTTCCTTTTTTGGTTTATTGTTCCTTACTATCATTTTCTGCTTCTCTAAATGATCATATTCATTGTAATTGTTGTACTGCTCGTTTTGCGAGAACACCCTGCGAAATGATGGAATACCTAGCAGCACAGAGTCTTCTTTCGCGTAATTCCCGTATCTCACTCTGTAATTTGATTGTATTTTTGCAACAGGTTCAGATAATGCCTCGCTTCTCATACTAATCATAGGCATTATCGGCGTTGTCGACGTTCTTTCCTCCGACCGAGATCGCACTTTCGACCGACCGTATGAGGATAGTGTCCTACCTAGCCCAGAATCTATCATACCATTAGTTAATAAATCTTTACCTCCTATGTCATTTTTTTCCTAAAAATAAAAACAGTTGTTATTAATATATTTAAATTTTATATTAATATATTACATGTTTGATATGTTAACTATTTTATTAATGCATTATTACTTACATTATATAGCCTATTTCTTTCTATATTTGTTATAAATGGATGTTTGTGAATATCCCGTAGACGTATCCTCTCTTTCGGATTTTTTCTCAGTAATTTTTCTATTAAATCTTTTGCATTATCCGACAAATAAGATGGCATTATGTAATCAGCCATTACTACTCGCGTTAAAGTACTCTTAACTGCATCAGTGTCGAATGGTGGTTTACCCACCAATAAAGTATACAACATACATCCCAAACTCCATACATCCGCCTCTGGTCCATGTGAGGATCTTGTAGCAACCTAGACATTTTTATAACATTATAATCTAGCATGATCTTGCAATCTAGCAATCTAGCAATGCTAAAATACACTAGTACATACTTCAGGAGAAATGTAGTTTGGTGTGCCGCACATGGTCACATGTTTTTCATCTGGTTTAGTTAATTGTGTAGCTAATCCAAAATCTGCTATTTTCTGTGAGCACACAAGACCAAATAAAAAAAAATCTTTTTACTCCAAGAAATTAAAAATATATTTAAATATATATTTATATACCACTTGCATATCTCTGGTCAAAAGTAGATTAGACAATGACATATCTCTGTGAAGTATTTGATGGGAATGGAGGTAAAGTAAACCTTGTACAACTTGTCTAATTATGCGGGCAGCTAAAATAGTAGAGATTTTGTAATTGTAATTGAGGATTTATACAACATATCGTCTCATACATATAAATATATATTTGTACCATTTTCTTCAGGTAAAGCTTTGGTGCCCTGCGCTTTGAGAAAGCGTTGAAGTTCCCCATTATGACATAATTCTAAAATTAAATACACATAGTTTGCATCTTCAAAACATGTGTACAACTCCAAGATAGCCGGATGTTTTAATCGCGAATGTATCTCCACTTCTTGCCTTACTCTACCCACCATCCCAGCAGCCTGCATCATTTTCTTGTCGATCTATAGAGATAGGTAAGTAAAAAAAAGCAACATAGATATATAATTGTTTATATTGAAACAATAATATATAAAAATTTCATGATAAATCTTCTTTCTGTACAATTGCTTTTGATCTGTATAATTTGCTGATTCAGTTAAATCATGTCTCAGTTAAATATCATGATTTAAACAAAAATATTGGTCCAAGTTAAAATTTATCCAATATTTATAATATATGTTTCAAAAGTTTTGCCAAGACTGATAAATGATCCATGCATTGCAAAATTGTTGCATCAGTCGCATAAATTCGAAACCGCGTGCTCGATACGCAGGCTCATAGGCCCGCCGACGAAATTGGAGCAACACGTGTTTTTGAATGATATAAGAGGAGGAATCTTATTCTCGATTTGAAGGAGGATCGAAAGAGAGGAATAAATCACCATTTTGATCGCGACTTCCATGCCGCTGCGGAGGCATTTCGCTCGATAAACGCTCCCGTAGCCGCCCTTGCCCAGCAGATTCAGCACCTCGTACTCCTGGAACAAGAAAGACGGGAAGAGCGTTGCCACGACGAAGACGGCGACGGCGCAAACAGTGCAAATTCAAAAAACCAACCTCAATGTGTTCGCCAAAGCCGGCCGAGAGCGCTGGCATGACATGATGCCGCATATCGCGCTCGACCGGACGTCGTCGATCATCGATAACCATTGGTCCCGCGCGACGAGAACCCTTTCCTTACGCGAGATTACCCGGCGATAACATGTAAGGACGAGATTTTTCTCGGAAAACCGTAAATACAAACGGCATGGCGCCGCTCGCCATACAAACTTGACGCGTCTCACTCTCACGCATGCGTAATGAGGATTGGTGTCGGTCTGTCGGTCTCGGGAACGCTTTCCCTCGCGCATGCGCATTGAACATGATCTCATTCGAATACTAAATTCGTAAGAAAAAGAACGCTCTTAGAAACAATTTGGAAATCTTGTCGAAATAAATATAGATTTTAAATCGTATAATTAGATACTTGCAAATATTTCCTCAGATTTGCGATATGTGTCGCTTTTCATATTACATATATCAATGAAATTAAACTCATTAAAATTTTCGCGCTTATTCTCTGCTAAACATTCCTGAATTTAACTGCCATTATGCTGCGCATGCGCGAGAAAAAGCGTCTCTGAAAACATCGGGGATAAGTAGGAGAGCGGAGGGAGAGGGTACGTTCGGAAATCCTATCCGTGGAGTAAAGTAGCTTTACTTGATCAGAATAAAGAAATCTTTCCCTCTGAAATTAGGTTGGCAATATACATATTCATAACTAATCATTCTCGTCGAACAATCGGTTTCCGGCCGTATACCGGATACGGGAGCGATTTGAGGTGGTGTGTTTGTGTTTGTCCTTATTTAAATTTATTTTTTATCATTTGCCCCTCCTTCCCTGTTAAAAGGTAAGATTGTATAGTTCGCTAAGAATTTTATATTTAATTGTCACTTGTTTATATTTGTTATAATCGTGATAGACCGTTTCATCAAGTGCCAATATCCGACAAGAATTTTTCCAATCTTTTAATATTTAACTGTCTTTTCTCTCATTTATTTATACCCACAATCGAGTATAGAAAACCGCGTTATTATATGCAATAAATATTAATTATAATAAACATGAATTATATATGAATTTCATATGATATAAAATTATAAATTTAGGCTATTCCGAGAAAGAATATCGAGATAATAAGAGAGAGAGAGAGAGAGAGAGAGAGAGAGAGAGAGAGAGAGAGAGAGAGAACAAAATATATTTGTATATCGAATTAAATTTTTGAATATATTTTTATTTTATATTCCTTTCTCTCTGTTTTTTTCTCGTATATTTTTATAATTTTATATTTATTTCGATTATATGAGTTTGCGATATTATTAATAAATCCATCTTATTTAGCTGCGTTTATTATAATTTCTCGCAATTTTCTTCTCTTGTCTTTAGAAAATAATTTTTCTTTCGTTCTGTCCAAATTCTACAAATAACGAAAACGGACGATTATATAGTAATTTAAACTGTCTCAAATATCTCTTCGTTTCCTTCTAAATAGACAAATATTTCTTCTTTTAGCTTAGCCAGCGAAATAATTTGAAACCGATTCCATGTGGACACCATATGGAGTCCATGTGTTATGCTGCGTTCTTATCTTATTCATACAAAGACGAGTCTCTCCTGGATCTCGTTGTGGACCGCTATCTTATCAAAGCCGAAAAAGACCTCTGACCTCTGTAAACACAAAAAGCATTGGGAGACCTTTAACATCTGATCCTCTCCCTCGTCATTCGGCCATTCGCCGACTAGCCAGCAACGGAAACACTTATTTAGCTGCACGTGGTGTGGATGCCACATACATTCTCTCTACCTCCGTTTTCATCTTCAATCAAGTCGCCAATCCGCACCCTGGTTTATCTCTCGGGTGGTTATCGTGGATATTTTTGTTGCATGGGAGAAAGAGCTCAGCTGCCGTGAATAACGACAGACTTTTGTCGATATCTTCGTAAAATTTCAAATTCCCATAGATCCAAGTGAAAACCTGAAATGTAATGTGAAAGTGGCAAAGAAAAACTGAAAAGAGACAGAAAGAGAAAAGGAGAATAAAAGTATAGTAACCAGTGTGCAAAAATCATTTATCGCAAAATTTCTCTTTCTGGCAGTGTTCATCGATTAATATTAATCGATCAGTTAGATAGCAACGCATCTTCCGAAAGACTGATATCCAACATCGAGGAATGAGGACTTGGGTAAGAAGGTGCCGATCTTGAAGAACCTCTCGAAGAGTCCGGAAACGATATAAGATTTGAGAATTGGCACCGGAAATCATGAGGGCAATACTGCTTTTTGCGTTCACATGTGCGGTATTAACTGCCGTGCGAGGAGGTAATTATCGGCAATTTCCGGTGTATTTATTACAACGTCCGGTATCTCATTAATTTGTTTGTTAGTCGTTATCAAGTGACACGGATGTCTTAAAATATAACAAGATAACACAAAAATTTCTATATTATATATTTTTTGTATTATATATTCTTAATTCTATTAACTGCATTATATAAAACCTCATGTAGAATGTTTGTTTAAATGTCTATTAAACTAATACTTGTGAAAGCAATTTAAATGTGAAATTATATTGTAATTTAAAAATTGATATAGTAAATATGTAACAGAGTTAATAATATATTTATAATAATATAACAATATGTTCATTTAAATATATAATTCAATCCTTATAAAAAAATTTAATTATATATACAAATTTATTTATTAAAATTTTTTTTTGCACAACTCTACAAAAAGTTTTTTAAATTATTTATTTAAATTGTTTATTTTTGTAATTTAAATTGTTATTTTTGTAATTTAAATTGTTTATTTTTAATACAATTAGCAATATTATTTTTCAAATAAAATCAAAATAATTAATATATAACAATATAAAACATTATAAATTATTAATATAGTGAATATGCTAATATTACATGTTACATAATATTTTTTAAATTTTTGTTTCCAGAGATTAGTACGGATTCTGTGCCGTGTGGTCGAATTAAATGCAAGGGTAATATTTTTATATATTCTATATATATGTGTATACACACACACGCACATGCACGCACGCACACGCACACGCATGCACACATTATACTAGCACATAATACAGTTTCTATTTTCATATTTCCGACTTTGATTTTATAATTTTCAGAAATTTATCGCTTATTCTATACCACGTTAGCATATTATTGAAAGAAGAAACGAAGATTCTCTTCTTTCTGCTGTTATAATTTCGTCTCATATTTTTCTTGCAAGAATTTCTAGCATTGCATCTTTTTAACATTGAAATCTTTTTTATTTTCTTTTCTTAAATGTGATTAATTTTAAAGAAAAATTATTTTGCAATCCGAAAGATAATCAATTTATATACATAAATAATTTTTATATACATAAATAAATTTGTAGAATGTTTCCTTATATTGTTTGTTGCATACATATAAGCAAATTCTAATTAAGTAGTAACTTAATAATTTCAATATATTAAATTAATCAATTTATAATACTTTTACTTTCTTTCTTATATTTTTATTTCTGTTTTTTTTTACATTGCTTAAATGTGAAATAATTGTGGCGTCACAGTTATGTATGTGCGTCTATCGAGGAAGAACTCTGATCTTTATTTTTTCTAAACAAATGCGTATTTGTATAGATAACAGATTACGAGGAAATGAAAATTATCTCAAGAAACAAATTATACTAGATATAGACGATCATAAAAAATATCTTTAAATGATAAATTTACTGACTGAATGTTATAAAAAATATTAACTAAACTAGTTAAAAAAAAATAAAATTTCTTTTTCTTTGTCTCATGTATTCTATTTTATATCTTAAATATTAAAAAATCTAATAAATAGAGAGAAAGTTGTTTAAATATGTATTCTAAAGTAAAATATTATGTAGGTTTTCTTAGATGATAAAGATTTTTTATACATTAAAACATAGAAAAAAAATATATAATTATGTAAATTATATAATATTAACATTGCATGTATGATAATATATCATGTATCTATTTCTTTTCAGTTCCATTGGAAAGAAAATTCAAATATCAAGAGGAAATTCATTATGTGTACACATACTCTGTGGACGTAAGCACAAATCTGGGTTATCGCCATACAGTACCTCATTATCTCGGAAATGATTCAGCCTTGCATATCGATGCTACTTTATCCGTGCATTTTAGCAGCCCCTGTGAGGGCACCCTTAAAATCCTAAACGCCAGCATTAGTCACGATCGTAGCACGTATAACGCCGAGTTCCCTGATCATGCCGGCTATGAATTTAAGACCAGTCTTGAGCGTTTTACATTGAAATTTACATTCGACGATGGGATAATCCACGAGTTGTGTCCGGATCGACGAGAGCCAGTATGGACGTTGAATTTAAAAAGGGGCATACTATCGATGCTGCAAAACAGCATGCGACGCTTTGACATAGACCACAATGTTAACGAAGTGGATGTTCACGGTGCCTGCGATACTGAGTATCATCTGTACGAGGCAAAGCGAACCAGTTTGATTGTAAAGAAAAGCAAAAATCTTGCCGATTGTGAAAACGGTCCCAAGTACTTTTCCGTAGTGCAGTCAAATCCTTACAGAAGTCCGCGAAAACTACATGGCCAATATGGATTATTCAAATCACGGAGCGATTGCGAGATTACGATTGACCATAACGTCTACGAAAGAGTAGTCTGTGACGAGATGCGATTGTTACAACCACTCTCTAATGGCGATAAAGCTGGTGCCAGAACCGATTCCCGGATGGTTCTTCAACTGATTCAGGAAACAAAGGAGACGAATTTCTTCGAGGAATTCGAAGAGAACGAAGAGAATGATGAAGAAAAAGATGAAGATAATTTTATTCAAGGTGTATCTCTCACGAAGAGAACCACGTTACTATATGACCATGCGAAGACGTTGAAGACCATGCACGGCGAGTTGAGAACCTCCAGAGACTTACTGAAAAGCATGTGTAGACTTACAGCGAATACCGATGAGTTGCAGCAGAGATTCTCTGAAATGTTTACCAAGTTCATTCATTCGGCTCGTTTTCTAGATTATCCTTTGTTGTCACAATTGTTCTCGAGAGCTAATAACATTTGCAAAACTGGAAAGTACGTAATTACTAAAAATATAATGTTTTTCAACTTTTCAAAAAGCATTTAAGTTTACAAATAATTAAAGAAGCTACAATAAAAATTATGATAAATTTATTTTGCTTCTTGATTATACTTGATATTTTCTGTTATTTAACAGGAAGCACGTCGTTGCTGCACTGCCATATCTAAACAGCAATGCCGCGGTGAATATGATGAAGGATTTAATAATGAAGAGATATGTTAATCAAGCAACTGTTAATGATTGGATCATTACTTTTGCTTTGTTTCCACGACCGGATCACGAGACCATCAAAGCTCTTTCGCAGCTATTGGATTTTCAGCATCAAATTCCCGATGCCCAATTTATTCTTAGCTACTCTACTATTATTCACACATATTGCAGAAACAATGATAACTGTATCGATTTGGAAGAAGTGGATACATTCTTATCGCATCTTCAACAGAAAATCTCACGAGGTTGCGAGCCTCGTCTTCACTCTCCTCCCGTGACGAAAGAGGTAAAATATTTATTTCTTGTTATTTATAGCAAATTCTAGTCATGAAATGCAAATAAAGCACGTTTTATATTTTCAACAAGAATAAAGCATGCACGGTCACACATACACACATAGTAAAAGAAATTTTTATAAAAATAATTTTCGTTTTATTCAAATCATAATAAGAATAATTATGTTAGAGGACGATAATAGATTTTTAAATATAAATATAATACAATTTTTAATAAATAATTAATTATTAAATATAGATTTAATATAATAATTAATAATTTAATATGATTGCAGACATTGGAAGCTTTGAAGGCAATCGGTAATATGGGACTTGAAACAAAGAGTTTGCGAAGAAACCTGAAGAAATGTATTGATGATACTGGCGGATTCTTACCTATGGAAATTCGCATTGCCGCCATTGATGCTCATCGTAGGTTGCCGTCCTGCGAAGAGACAAGAGACCAATTTTTCCTTGATTATTATCGTAATACAACATTAGATACAGAAATTCGTATCGCTTCTTACTTACAAGTAATGCATTGTCCTGATTACAATGTTATTAAAACCATCAAGCATACTCTTAAAATGGAAGAAGTCAATCAAGGTTTGTATATCAAAATATTAAAAAATTTATAAGCACTCGTAAATCTCTATTATAATATAACAAGAAAATATTAATACGATTTTGAATTTTTATTTTTGATTTGTTTTTGAATAATTTTAATTGGTTTAGATTAAATAAAGATAATTTAAATAAAGATATTAATTTATGCCATTTTTGTTTCTAATTTTTAGAAAAAATGTTTTTTATAATTTGTTTAAAATTATTTTCAGTCGGTTCTTTTGTATGGAGTCATTTAATGAATCTCTACAATTCTGCCTCACCTACCAGAATCGAAATTCAAAGTTTGTTAACAGATCGAGACCTTGATAATAAATTCAACAATGATATTAGAAAGTTTTCGCGTAACTATGAAAACTCTTTCTTTTCCGAGGAGTTTAATATCGGCGCAAATTATCAAACAAATTTAATTTTCTCGCCAAAATCATATCTACCACGATCGTTTAATTTCAACGTTAGTACTGACCTCCTCGGCCAATCCGTAAATTTATTTGAAATTACTGCACGAATGGAGGGCCTGGAATATTATGCAGAAAATCTCTTCGGTCCAAATGGTATCTATAGCAACGAAAAAGTTTCGAATCATCTTCGGAATTTTCTCAGATATTTTAGATCGGCACCGGAAAAAGAAAATTATTGGAATGATGTGAAACGACTACCTAATGTTATTGATAATAATTTCGATCATCCGAAAATTACTCTTGCTTATAAGGTATATGTATACATATGAAAGTAAATAATATAAAAATATGTATTTAGCTCGATATATTTTAAGATTAAATTAAATTTGCTAAAATATATATTATACATAACAATAATAAATTAATAGATATGTTATATATATATATATATATATATATATATATATATATATATAACAATAATAAAATAAATTCATCAATAAGATAATATATCGTGTATTTTTATGAACTGTACAAATTGTATAAGATATAATTTTTATACATGTTTTTATATACATACATACTCATTATAATAATATTATTTGTTTGTTACAAAAGATATTCGGAAATGAGTTGAAGTTTACGATATTGGATGGCGACAAGCAAGTGATGTCCGCACTAGCGAATTTCAATCCTTGGCAAAAAATGAAAGAATTTTTAGCCATGCAAGAAATTCTTTATGAAAAGACCGGAATGTTCTTAGATTCTTCTTACGTCGTACCAACAGGATCCGGTCTGCCGATTCGTTTGGATGTTGCTGGTTCCGCGGCTTGCAATTTCAAAATCTCAAAGATACTCAATAATGCTCGATTATCTGATAGAGAGTTCCAACTCACAGCCAATATCACTTCCAGGTTTGTTTATTCTTTATATATGTGGAGGAGTAGGATGTATACATGTCTTTGTATATGTGTGTATAGTACATCTTTGATATACTATAAATCTCAAAAATTATTTTATAATAAATAATAATTATAAATGCAATTATGAAAAAAATATGAATAACAATTTCTGAATATATTATATTTATTATGCGAGAAAAAAATCACATTTTACATTAATATATTTTCTATTTTTCTTTTAGTCAGTCATTTTTAATCAGTAATATTTATAATATTCTTTAATAATTAAAATTCTCTCTGTATAACTTCTATATTTGATTGGATTTTATTTAATAAACAATATCTCTGTGCATATCTCTTTCAAGAGAATAATTTATTTGTTATTTTATTTATATGTTTTATTCTATATTGTTATTTACTACAATACTTTTTGTTCTATTTTATTCTATTATGTTTTTGCAGCGTAAGTATCGATATAGTAGGCACAATGACTGTTGATGCTTTCTACAAATCTGCCGGGCTCAAATTACGAACAAACATTTACTCTTCCGGAATTATGCAACTTCATTTGAACTTAAATGATACCCGTTTAGTTCGCGTGAGCCTAGGTTTACCAAATCGTAAAGTAGATGTGCTCTCGTTGTTTTCCGACATTGCTTTCATCAAAATTAAAGGTGCCGAAATTGAAGAAAAGTCATTGGGCATCTTAGTAGTCAATGAAGATCAAAAGAATTCACGATATCCGATAGTTATACCCAAAAATATTGTCCACAACACTACCTGTAGTTGGGCCGCCTTAAACAGACTGATAGGTTTGAAAATGTGCACTGATTATCAATTCACAAATGTAACCAAAGACACTAAAGCACCTTATTTTATCTTAAATGGGCTCACACTCTTCAAGATCTCGTTGATTAAAGCTGATCCAACTGCTAAGAATTATGTATTGGAGTATAGCTGGAATAAGACTCAGGTAAGGTAAAAGTTATATGTAATTTCTCATTCAATTATAACATATTAGAAAATTTTGTATAATTTGTACAAATTTTTTTATAGATTTATAATTTTTTATAATTTTTCAATAATTAAATGATATTAATATTGGTAATGAAGATTATCCATCTCGTTTTTTTAAATATTAAAGCAAAAGATATTTCTTATAATTTTTATTAATATTCTTTTAGGAACATAACACGTTTAAGGTAATGTTCGATACACCTGGCTCGCAAGTGAATAGAAAAATAAGCGCTATTGTAGATTTTGATATAATAAATAATAACGTTACCGCTTTAATTCATTCGGCTGGTAATTCTTTGATTGCTAAAGGTTAGTATTTTTTCAATATATTCATTTTCTTCAAATTATGTAATTAATGAAAGTATTAAAATAATATCTTTAAAATTCTAGGCACATACAAACGTTCTGAAGATGAGACTTCCATAGATATCGGTTTTGATATCAATGGTACCAAGCACTTGGATGCTAGCGTGGGTTATACGAGGAAAAAATTCACTAATGGTTACACTTATCATCCTAAAGTCTATCTAACTATCAATAATGAACGCGTCGCTGCCATTTCAGGTAAGGTAAAAGTTTGTCATCTTTTCAAATGTTAGTTTCAATTTGATATATTATGAATAAATTAATAAATTTTTCTTTTCAATGTATATAAAATTGATATTAGAATTAATTTTATCATAAATATATATGTTACATTATAAAATTATATTATGATAATATATACAAGTAATACTAAAAAGATTTTTTTAATCATATTAGGTGCGATAAGAAACGCGCAAAAAAACAACATTTCTCAATTTGATATAGACTTGACTTTTCAAACAAAGCGAGTCTGGAGTAAACTAATCGGCTACATCGTTCAACGAAACATCAGTTTAGCCGGCGATTTTCAGTTAGATTATCAGTTGCAACATATGCCGAAAAGGGAGACTCTTCACTTGGAAGTCTCGCTATCTAACCGCTCATCAAAAACACTCACGCACAAGACTGCCGAACTGAAATTACAATCCACCGCTTATCCGCAACTCAATACCGTAATAAGCGCCTGGTATCAACAAGCTTTCGGGCACTTAGAGCTGCACGCCGAGATCAATTCGAATCCTCATCTCAAGGATGACCGGCATAAACTCACGGCGCAGCTTATCATCTCTTATTCGAAAATGTATTTTCAAAATCAAGGCACAAAAGTAAGCGCGCTGATAGCCATCACCAAACCTATTCAGAATTTGGATCTCAAGATGGGCATTAATCATTACGCCCTCGGCACCGAATCCAAGACCAATTTGCTCATAGGATATGCACCGGGTAAGGTGTAAACTTTATTATTAAATATATAAATACATACAATATATAATATATATTAAAGTTTTATTTGATTATAAAAATATTCAATAAATCTTTTCCATTTACAGGCAAGGAGATTAGTCTAATCATCAACATTATTATGCCGCGCAATCTGTTATTCTCCATAGAGAGCCATGCGAACCTGACAATTCCGAATTTCAATTCAATGTTGATCGATGCACGTATCAACGAGCGATCGAGACGTGAATACGAGTTAGATTTCTCTGGCACATGGTTCAGTGGCCACAACATTACCGCGCGCGGAACTTATTCCGATCGATCATCAGCTGTTATCATCAATCATCACTTGAAAATGATCTTCAAATCGCCGAGTTTCGTCGCTCCAATTCTGCTTAACTGCCACTTGTATCAGAATCACAGTGACCTCAGAGTCAGTCTATATGCCGAACAATTAGACTATGATAAGTATGCCTTTGTATTGAATCATACAATGTTGTCGACTACCAGTATAATGTCGTATATAGAAGCTAGATATCGTGGTAATGTGTATTCAGCGATGACGAATATCGATATCACGCGAGAAATTCGTTTAGAACTGCATTTAGACAAATGGCGGGACATACATTTGACCTTAAGTGGCATCAACGAAGAAAACCGACAAGAATTGGCAGCGGAAATCAAATGGGACGCCAACAGAGATCCCGCTTTGAAACTCGCTACAATATTACAATTAAATAAAGTGTTTCTAATGGATGCAGTTTCATCGGGGATCAAGCGAAATGCAATAATAACTTTAACTTATCCGGGTCGCCTAATAACTGGTTCTTGTGACTTGATTATACGTAATCCGCATAATTATTTGATAGATGTTACTGTGAATTGGAATCCAGAAAACGCAATCAAGATGTCAATCGGCGCGGACTATGATGTGCAACCAGAAGTAACATTTGTCAAATTGGAATCACAATTGTTAATGCCTTTCGAACAATGGAAAAAGACTTCTTTAAACATGAGGTAAAAGCATGCATTCAATTTTGAATTGTTTTATTTATGCGATAAAAAAATATATAAAATACTGTTATTTTTATCTTGTTTCACAAAATGTAAATTCGAATTTTATTCTTACTTCTTTTTGACGAACTTGGAAATTTAATTTCCAAAATTTTAATTATAGAAAAATAACTTTTTAACTGTTTTATTATTTTAATTCTATTATTGTTCGCAGATATCTAGAATTGTCAGATAGCGTTCAAGCTAGTATCAGTGCTTACTGGAAGGATTCTCATGTGATAACGGAATTCTATGCTAGCACAAGCGAGTATGACGACTTGAAAGAATGGCTAGCAAATTATGCATTGAACAGCACTCTACAGTCCAATTCGTGGGTAATTGTGAATATCACTCATAAGATATTACGCTCGGAAACAGCTGATACACATGTGCTGATCAAATATAATCCTGACAAAACGATTGACGCGCGTAGCATTTGGCACTTAGATAAGGAATCGGACAATGTGTTTAATCTTACCGGCAATCTGCACTTATACTCGCCTTTGGCAAACTACCGGAAGAATGAACTCAAATGTCAACTGCGTCTTATAACTAACTGGATGTTCTTCGGCGCAGCTAATCTCGAACTAGATAAACGCAAGTACACTGGCTGCTTGATCGGCGATCTCGTACGCTGGAAGGAATCTAAAGTGGAGTTCAATGTCACTACGCCGTTGAAAAAGCTCGCCTTTGTTCGTGGTAGATTCGGTCTGTCGGAAAGCAATCGGCATGCAGTAGCAGAAATTGTCACGCCGAATGGTCCGCTGGGCATCGAGGCACTGTGCCAAATCTTCACCGCTGCTTACGACTTCAATATCAAATTCATGCTAGCGACGCCCATTGAAGTGCTACAAAAGGCACTCATAGTGGCCAAATTAAATAGGCGCGAAGCCGATTTCAGGATTGGTTACAACAATATTACGGCAGGCTTTCTCGGTACTTGGCACTATCACAACATTACCGATTTCGATTATAGTTACATAGTACTCACACCATTAGAAGGTCTGCACGAATGCGGGGTGATTACCAAATTGATTGTGGTATATACAGAACTCGAAGGTATGCTAGACGTAGACACAGAATTCTCATTAAGACTGGCAAACAATAAACTTGGTGTCAAAGCTAAGGGCGGACCAAAACCTCCGCCTGTTAAGATTCCACTGAAGCCGGGAATTATATCCCCAACAGACGATTCTGATATCGATGAATTGGAAGAAGAAGAAGAGGAAGAGGAAGAAGATGAGGATGGCCTCTATTGGCGAGGCGAAATGCAGGTAATTTTAATTCAGATAAGATAAAATTCAAATTTTTATGTTAAATTTGAAATCTAATTTATACATAACATTAATTGAACATTTTTCTCTTTTCCTCTTTTCTCGGATATTAAAAATTATAGCTATGATATAAAAAATTATAACTATTATATATAAATAAATATTTTATATATATAATAAAAAATTAATTTAAATTAATTTAAAATTGAGGCATATTTATTCTCCTAATAAGAGAATATAATTATTAATTTAATATTACTAATATTATATTCGTTTATTCATTTATACATATATTTCATTCATTTATAGATATGGCTTGTAATAATCCCAGATATATCGGCAGAACTAGATATCGATACTGAAGGTGATACTTATAAGATTCTAAGCACAATACAATTGCCACCCGGCAAAATTATCATTGACGATAGCTTTTCCATGGAAGATGTTTTTCATATAAAGAATGATCTGCATATTGATTTAATGTTTAGCAGTATCAGAGAGATCACATCATTTTATACATTTTTAATTGATCCTGAAAAACTGACTTATCTTATGGAAATGAGTGTGAACGTTAGACAAAATATTACATGGATCGAGGTAATATTTTTATGTAAAATTAAAAAAAAAACATTTTTTAATACTTTTATATAATTAAATGAACACCCAGGTAGAACATGAAACTTATAATGACATCATTATGACGTCATCTAACAATAAGTCATTTTAGAAAAATCATAATGATCATTTGATATACTTTTGGCAATGTTTTGGTAACTTATTAATATCATTTTTATATATATTACGCAATTACTTGTTTAATTATTTATGTATATTTTAATTATATTTAAGCAACATAATCTTTTTAAAATTATATAATGCGATTATTGAACTTAAAAATTTATGATTCTTTTTGTCATCTTTAACTCATTTTTTAATCATTTTTGTTTAGGTAACTTTTAAATGATAAATAAAATCATGATGACGTCATAATGATGTCATTATGAGTTTCATGTTCTACCTGGGCAAATCAAATATACATATAAGTAAAGAAAATGTAAAAAATCAAATACATATCAACCAAATACATACAATAATAAAATTTTATTGTTATAGACCGGATTTCACGGCAATTATACATATCAAGGCGGCATGAATGATAAGAAGGCACATTTCGTCAGATTAAATATAAAAACACCTTTAGAATTTCTTAAGGACTTTCGTAGTAACGCAATTCTCGAAATCGAAGGGAATCTATATAAAAGTACAGTTACAATTCGTGAGAATCAATTAATCTTGGATTTATTTGGAAATATAAAGGTAAATTTTTTGATTCTTAAAATATTTACGAGTAAAAATATTTGCAAATATGAAAATATAAAAAGAAATTTTATATTAAACTTTATATATATATATATATATTATTTATTTATTTATTTATTTATTTATTTATTTATTTATTTATTTAGTTTTATATTTGTATGTATTATAAATTTTAATTTACATATAGATAGAGAAAGCTTTGTTTGATATAATGATTTCTGGTGCAATCGATTCACCCCTTATGAAAATACCAAAAACTACAATCGCCGCAATAAAGAATTTTACCGGTAATAAAAAGCAACTTAAATTCAATGCAAGAATCGAAGAGCCTGTATCAAAATATGTAAGTATTAATATTTGTAATTAGGTTATAAGTTAATAATTAATTTGTTATTCGCGATTAATGTTAGTTGTAAGTCTTACATAAAAATTAAATATTATTATTATCTAAATAAAATAAAATTCAAATTCAAATTATAATTTTTTTCAGACATCCTTCGAGTCTGCCTGGCAAATAGACGAACATCTTATGCAAGCTTCTGCAAAATTAGAAAGTTGGATAAAGGTTTTAGAAGCACTGGAAGCTGACATTCTATATAGCAATGCGATTCGTGTAAATAATACCGCTAAATTGAACGTACGCGTAATGCATCTCGGCAATCAAGAATATCAGCTAGCTGGAAATCTAAATAATGGTAAGATCGATGCCGATCTACATACGCCGCTGTCGCAAAAGCCTCATTTCCAGTTCCACGGAGATTTAAGACAGATTAATGAATCATTGTACGATGTTAGAGGAGAATTAAAGGACCAGCTGCAAGTAAAATCTTATGATGTCAGCTCTGTTATCTTCGTACAGAACGATACTTTGGCTTCGATAGATGTGAGAGCTGAGCCGAAAAGCGCAAACACCGATCGAATCATTTTGAGATTGAAGAGGAAGACATACGGTCTTTTGTTAGATGTCGACAGTGGGTCATTTAATGGTACCGTCGATGCAAATATTCTCAACAGTCTAAATTGGGATGTGAGAGTTCACACGGATATTGAAAAAGCTAATAAAATAGATACTTATCAGCTGAATACTTTCATGAACGTGCAAGTAAATGGCAACGCCACTCTGTACATTCAAGCCGAGACACCTTGGAATGATAGCAGAATTATGACGGTAAACGGCAATATGATGTTGACCAACACGAGCGGTAACGTTCAGCTAAATCATCGATTGAATGACGATAAATGCCATGCAGCTATTCAATGGAAACTAATGTACATGGAAGATATGTTATTGAAATTGATCGCAGGATATGACACCGCAAATCTAGGCAAGAAAGAGCTTTCGACTCATGTATTCTTCAAGAATCTTGATCGATTATATAGAAATATCGATGTAAGTTTGGATTTAGACATTGATCGAAAAATGTGGGAGTTCGAAACGAATGCAACCATAAGTTTTCGCAATATGCAAAACATGGACGCGGTATTCGTTGTGAAATTGCCACCTCCGAATAATGATGACCATCGGTTCTTGATCAGTTACCATACTAACAAGGAAATGCAGGATATTTCTTATGTACTGGGCTACAATGCTATTCAAGCGAAGAGTAATTATGCTTCGGATGGATCGGTTTGTATTAATAAATAATATTTTTTAATATTAATAAATAATAATAAAATTAATCTAAATAATACATATTTAAATAGCTTTTACTTTATGAAAAGTATTTATATGGACTGAGAGAGAGAAAGAGAGAGAGAGAGAGAGAGAGAGGGAGAGAGAGAGAGAGAAATATAAAACTTTTTAAAATATATATATTTAATTCTCTTTTAAGAAAAACTACAAATTTTTAAAAAGAAACGTATTAGTACAAAAATATTTTTAGAAAATTTTAAAATAAAATTTTCCCATTTAAATTATATTTTCTTTTTTGTTATCTCTTTCTTGTATATTTATATGCATAATTAAATTAAAACAAAAATATTTTATTTTTCTCAAGTAATAATGATGTAAAATTTTAGATTCATATGGCTACGCGTGATATTAATGGGCACTTGCGATTGACATGGGGTTTACTACCAACGCAATCTGTGAACAATCTCTTTAATATCACTTTCAATAAAAAGGAAATTGAGCTCAAGTATTCTTTATATACACCAAAATTTCTGCAAGAAGAAACGCTTGTATTCCTCTTTAGTTACGACGCTAATTCCGCTGAACGAACTTTAATTAATGCTGATCTCTTTTATCCTTCAAGACAGCAGATTGGAACTGCAAGAATATTTTATAAAAGTTTAATCAACATTAATGGAACTATTAATGCTTCCATATCTACGCAGAATTTATTTTTCATCGGATGCGATTTTATTGTACTTACCACTTTGTAAGTAAATCTATTATATTATAAAAAAAGAAATATATGTATATAATAATTCATTGAGTCACAATATAATGTTTAAAAATCAAAACTTTTCTACAAATAATTAATAAGTAAATTAAATAACTTAATAATTAATTATTTTATTTTATTTTTTTTATTTCCTCTAATTATTGTTTCTTTTACAGGAAGCAGAATAAGAGATTCATCGAGTGCTTTTGGCCTAATAATACGGCTTTGCTCAACTCTGATTACACTTATTATAGCGAGCGATTAGATTCGAATCTAGAGGGTATTTTGCACGTAGAAATTCCTTTGACTGCTCGTCATATCGGTCATCTAACTTACGGTTATAAGAAACGTCCACAGGTCACCACAGGCCATTCAGTCTTGACGTATAACGATCTGCAGATGTTACATGGCCAATATAATTCAAAGAGTGAATCGCGGGCTGGTTTCGATAAAGAGCACATTCAAATTACTGTGCAGAACGTTTATAGACCTATAGGTATCGTCTACGTGAACCAATATGAATATAGTGGTGGAAACGAGGGAACTAACTATCCCACCATCGAATTCAAACAAGTAAATATTTATCGATTAGACAACAGCTCGGTCTTTAACATCACCGGTGAATCCAGGATTCGAACTACTCATACCGGCCAGGACATCCATTTGAAAGCGATACATTTGAACAAAACGATTCAATTAAAGATAGATTATCAGGTATTGCCTGGCGAGTTCGATCAAAATACGTGGTTAAGTTTAGCCGAGGATGCCTGGGTGTCTTATCATATAAACATCCTGAATAAAACCACCGAAGATATGGATAATCAATTCCTCATCCTTAGTTTATCTTATCCCTCACGAAACTTCACTATAGATGGCTTGTATAAGATTACCAGCGACGAAGTAAGCTCCGAAGCAAACTTACAATGGGAACATGACGATGAGAAGTCGAGGATCGTTGGTGCCGCCTTCAATTGGACGAATGACAATATCACATCCGTAGAGAACCAACAGCAAGTCGTATTGAGTTTTCGACATCCGACTTTTGAAAAGAATGTCACGTTAAAGGGCATACTAATGAAAAGAGATCATAGGGATTTATTAAACGCCGTCTTCGTCGCGGATTATTCTACCAACGAGAACAAGTTGTTAACATTGTCCGCCCTGTTGAGAGACGAGAGTGATGCATCAAGCAGGAAATATCTCTATAAAATAACCGGCAAGCATGTTAATATTAGATTAGACCTCGATATCGAAGGATTCGTTCGCAGACAAGGATATATGTTGCTCGAAACGGTAAATCACGCTCGATACATGCGCGGCTATACATCGAGTGAAACTGGAGAATTGATCGGTCGAATCGATCGAAAATCGAAAGAGATATTTTTCCGACGAGTAAATAATGATGCAATTAAGTATTTCGCGATCGGTTATTATCCTTCATCTTCTCGTTACGTCATGAATGGTAGCGCTATCAACACACCGGAACTCAACGCTACCGGCATTTTCTTTTTGGATCCTAGTGAGAATCTTATCTGGTCGATGGTTAATTACACGCCCGGTGAGTTTATGAAAAGTTAGAAATTTTTAAAAGAATTAATCATTTATGTATATATCGAAATAAGAAAGTATATATTAAATTAAATTAAATAAGATTTTAAATAAAAAAATAATAAAATGTTATAAATAGTCTTATTTAAAATTTTTAGAAATAAAAATGTATCTATTTTATTTTATTTTATTTTATAGAAAACTTTTGAAATTTTTTTACAAATATTTTAAATAAATTTTTCGTTGCTTTTATTTTCTTTTTAAATACATATTTTAAAACTAAAATTGAAACAATTCTTTTTGAGTTCTTTATCCGTTTTTTTTACATTCTACATTGTTCTATAGATGCACAAGTAAGTTTAAGAATGCATGGCAATATTCCGGATGCTCGAAATGCTATATTTAACATTTGGAGAACCTATGATGATGATTTAACAATTTCGGACGTTTCATTCTACTTGAAATTAAATCATTCAAGACTTGTTACTTCAACTTTGCGATGGCGGCCCGAACTCAGGAGTGATATTATTGTAAGTTAAATATACTATATTAATTTAATGCAATATAATTATTTAATATATTTATTTAATGTAATGTAACATGAATATATTTATTTAATTATTAATTTATTTATGCAATATAATATGGGATTATGATTACTTGCAGATTGCTATAAAAACAACTTTTAATGAAATGTGTGAAAACATAAACAATGATATCGATTATTGGAAACAATATATAAAAAGTGAAGTATTAAATTCCATTACAGATGTGTGGGAAGACGCTCAGCAAGATATTTCAGGTTTTCTTGACGATTGGTAGTAAGTATTTAAAAAAGTAAATGTTAAATAACTATAATATTAAAGTAGATATTTATTACAATAAATTTAGATAAATAATAAAAATGAAACAATAAAATAAAAACAAATTAAAATAAAATTTAATTTCTGTAATTATATATTATTATATCTTTATATTATATTTGTTTAGTGATCTAAAGAATCTCGAGCATGACTTTGAAGATCTCAAGGTATATTTGAACAAATCCTATAATGCCAATCACTTTTACATCAAAGATGTCGTTGTTCTCGGGATATATGTCATCGATGAATTGTCCTTGCGAAGTCATATTCAGTCTCTTCCTAATATTATCAACGAGATCTGGGGAATAATGGGCGATTCTGGCGAAGCCTTGCGCAATTCATTGCTCTGGCTAATCGAAACCATTAAAAATGCTTATCACAAAATATCTGATATTATCATTGCTGTATTAAGAGGTGACTCGTTATCACAAGTGGCGAATATAATAGAGAAGCTGATTGAGAAATACGACATGTTCATCAAGGATCTGCACGTATCTTTCATTAAGTACGTTGAAAATCTTTGGAATACAATTTCTTCATCCATCTCGGAACAATGGTATCGCTGCTTGAAGTTAATGGAACCTTTATTTATCCGACTTATTCATTATCTTGAGACAGTCGTCTGGAAAGCGAGCAAAGAAATGGTTGACTTCTTGTACGACCGTAAAAAAGAAATCATTGCATCGCCGTATTTCGATCGTTTTACCAACTTTACGCAAGATATCGACAAAATCTATCGCGACATTAAAGCAAATGATATAGTGACCAATGTGTACAAATATTCGAGTCTAATGATACAGTTCATAAAAGAACGCTACTTTACCTTTGTACCATTCGGTAAAGAACTTAAAGATGTCACAGATGAAATCATGTCAGAAGTAAAGGAGCTTCGAAAACTACCGTCAATCAACTACGCTCTGGAGAAATTCGAGCAGATGTACGATAGAATCGGCTACTTCTGTGAGTACTTTGAAGTCAGGACTAAGATAGAAAGTTTTATCCGGCTGGTGCACTCCAAGATTATGGATATCAGCCAAACAGCGTTACAAGCAGAAAATCGCTACAGGGAAGCTAAGACTATGTTCATCTTCGATCCTAATCAGGGTCTGATGTGCTTGGAGCAGAAATTACCCATGTCTTGGCACGCCTTCAATCAGACGCCTGAATTCCAGGAGATACCAGAAATCAGAGCAATTATGGACATCAAAAAATACTTTGTTACCTCGAACACTACTTTTTGGAGTCTTTATTATCAGTATAAACCATACTCGGAGCTGTCAAACTGGTTACCGCCATTCAAAGGTTTGTTTAACAAAATTAAATTATAATAAAAATTAATAATATTAATTATTTCTTGATTGTTTTTAGCTTTTTCTCTTATATGCTCTTGCTTTATATTTGTGCAATTATATGATCGTATAAAGTGAAAATACAAATGAAAGATAAATATCTAACATATTTTATGTCTTTCATTTGTTTGCTCTTGTAGGAAAGCAAAAAAAAACAATAGTTACTAGAAAATCCGAAAATAATTGATATAAAAAATTCTTTTATGATTATTTTAAATTTAGTTAAATACATATTTGTCTTGATTAGATTTACTAAAATTTTAATAAATAAATCGGAAAACTAATTTTATTTTTAGTAATATAATAATATTTCATAATATTTAAATAATATTTCATTCTTTTAGCGCAAGCCATGATTATCGGCTCTCATCATTATATTACTTTTGATGGACGTTACTTTGATTTTGCTGGAAATTGTACCTATTTATTAGCAAAGGATTTTGTACACAATACTTTCGCGATTTTGGTGAAATATAATATACAAGCCGAAGGGATCACTCATCAGATCATAGTATTGATTGGAAACAACGCTATCGAACTGGATCTCTTCAACGATGTTAGTATAAAATTTATTATCATAACAAGAATTAAATTAAAATTTCAATCAATTTCACCTAAAAAGAAATATTTATAATAATTATATATTTCATATTTAATAATTGTGCGTGTACGCAGCACATACCATATCATATATTATTTTACAAAAAACATATCTGTGCCTCGAAAAATAAAAAATTTAGCAAAGGATATCTATCATATTTTTTTATCGCTTTTTCATTATAAGATAAACTAATATTTTTAATGATACGGAATATACTTAATTGATGTTTTAATATAAAATACAATGTATTTTTCAGACAACGAAGCTAATCTCCCAATCATCCGGTACTACGACGAATCTGCAGCTGCCGATAGAATTGGATCACGGCACGACATATGTTTACCAAGAGGAGAACGTGGTAACGGTAGAACGTAAGCACAACCAATTCCGGCTAGAGTGTAATCTCAAGTTTAATTTGTGCACTTTGGAACTGTCTGGCTGGTATTATGGGAAAACTGCTGGTCTCTTTGGTACAATGAGCAACGAACAGTTTGATGACATCCTGGGATCGGACAAACTATTTTTAAAAGATACCGGTAGTTTCGCTCACAGCTGGTCTATCGACGAAAATTGTGCTGATACGATGAATCACGCCAACAAGATCCAACATCACGACAACGTAATATTCAAGTTCTGTGATGAGCTGTTCATGAATAAGAGCTCGGAATTTGGCATCTGTTTCGGTGTGATCGATCCATTTGTATACGCTAGTATGTGCCTGAACAGTTTCACCGAAGCCGAGGCATGTACAGTGGCAATATCATACATGCAGATATGTATGTTCCGCGATACTTACCTGAGAATACCCGATAAGTGCACCACATGCACCATGATGGACGGTAGCCAAGTAACCGAAGGCGATTTCAAACGATTGGAGGAAGACAAAGTGCCCCGATCGGCCGATGTGGTATTTATTGTCGAGGCAAAGAGCTGCAATCGCGATACGAAATTAAATAGCAGCATGGAATTGTTAATTACACAGCTCGACAAGGAGCTGAATGACCGAGGTCTTACGGGAAATCGATGGTCCTTGATAACATTTGGCGGTGACAAAGTGCACGATCAACCCAGAAGCATCATTCTTGACGGACAGATTTTCACGAAGAACGTAGCACGCTTCGTCGATTATTTAAGCTATGTACCAGTAGGCAGCGGTAGTCAAGACATTTTCGCTGCGATTGGATTTGCTTCGCGGCTCGTTTTCAGGGCTGGCGTGTCAAAAACCTTCATATTGATGCCATGCTCGCATTGCGAACCGGAGAATCAAACGGTAAATTTTATTTTTAAAATGTTTATTTTTAAAATTTCATGAAATTTTTAAATTGGAATTCTATAATTTAATTCACCTTTTTTTACTTCAGCTGGAGTACTCTGTATTACACCAAGTATTGTTGGAACATGATATCACTCTTCACATATTAATGGATGGCGATTTCCAATTTGAGAAGGAGAAGATTGGCAAGATGTTGTATGGCTTGGACGCGACCAAATCGTACACTAAGAAAGACTTTCGAATACTAACCGGCGACATAGATCTACGAAGACAGGTCAAACTTTCCAAGAACGTGCTAGGTTACTGCACACCACTGGCCTTGGAGACGAACGGCACGATATTTAGCGGCGATAAACTGCGTCGTGAGAAGTTAACTTTAATTAAAAAATTTGCGAGCGTTTTCGCAAAGAGAGTCGCTTTTACAGCTGAGCCAAATAAATGTCAACTGTGCGAATGCACTGCTGATAATAATGGTGTTACACAGATGGAATGCATGCCCTGTGTATATCCAATGCCCATGCATGTGGATTACGTGAGTGTACGTACACAAATTTTACAAAAATTGTCAAAAGTCAAGAAGCCTTAAATAGCGAAAAATATTTAAAAAATATCTGAAAATTTTATAAAAAAGCATTCTAAACATTTTTATTATATTCAATATTTTTCTCATATATTGTATATCTAATGAAATTATTTTCCTTATATTATGTTACAGGAAACTTTTAATCTCAACGAATCACTCTCGATGATGCCGCCATTAGATAGCATTGATTATGGCCAAATCGATATAGAGGACGATTGAAAGTATAAAACATAGTTAAATAATGATTAGATGTTAGATGACTCGCCGGTATTAATCATATTTATTTACAATATTCTTTGTAATATAAGATAAATATCTACTTCCCTTTCTTACTTCCAATTCAAAATTTGTCTTATATTGGAAGTAATATAAAATATATATTAAAATCATATAATTACATTAATAAAGTTATATCACGATCATTCAAGTATTAATAATTATAATTTAGAAAAAAATTCATGACTATCGTTGAAATATAATTATAAGGCTATGAAGGAGGGGAAGTGTGGTATGATCATTATGTAAAAGCACAAAACACAAGGTCGATATATAAAACTTTCTTGTCTATATATATATTATCTGTATATAATATGTGTCTGAGACTTATATATATATAAAAATGTAATGCAAACCGGGAAATGGCAATTGATTCGCGTTACACTCTTTATGCGCACACGTGCACGCATCTTAAATCGCATTTATATCTTATTCCAAAGTAGAATATGGCGAATATATTCGAACATCTGTCTCTTCGCGAAATTCTCCCAATGTAACAAAGAAATAAACCTTATAACGTACAAAGTAAATCGAATAAACTTAATGATCAACGCGGAAACAAAACGTAAAAATGTTTCGCGTATTTCGGAAACTTTCAATATGGCCGTGATAGATTGAACGTCACATTATATATAGCGACGATAGAGACGGAAGAAGAGAGCCGGCGCGTTAACACAATACTACCAGCCCCTCACAGTTTGGCCACTATATTCATAATAACATTAACCCAAATTCGTTAACTGAACATGGTCACCTAGCCGTAGTATCATAAGCTTGCAGGTGATTTGGCGCGTCGGCGAATGCGTATTTTAATTTGTATGCTTCGGCTACTAGCATGCCGATCTCTGAATCCGTCCAGTTTTGCGTGGGCAGGTTTTGTAGCATTAACATTAGCCCCTGTATATTAAAATTAAGTCAATTAAGCAAAGATCGAGTTTTAAATTTAAAATTAACATACAGTAGTGAATTGAGAGATAAATTACTTGAAAATCAGGTTGCAGAAGTAAATGTCGTCTCCAAAGTAGAAGAAAGGCCGCGCATACATAGAGCTGAAACGATGCGAATCTATCAGACTCTGCTAGATAAGTATCCCACAATCGAATGGTACAATGAAGCGGGATTTCTCTGGTCAGTAAATTGTTCATCCATCGAAAGGAGAATTGTAGATAATCCACCCCGTGCTGATGTAAATGTTGATGCAATGGTGCTGAGTGGAATGACAGTTGCATTAGAAGAAAAAAAATGCGAACATTTAATACAGTATGTATATAATTTGTTTTTATCGAGATATTCACCATCGATTCTTTGTATCAGTTCCTTCAACTGATTTACTTTGTGCTGAATTCCCAATTGAGCAAATATATAGTTGTCCTGTATACCATCCAAGAATTTTGACAGACACCAGAAGCTATCTGCTTCGATGATGTCGCGCTGCTCCTTCGACAGCGACGCTACATCATAATTTTCTAGATCCTGCCAAGCTTGCACTGGTATCGCCTCTTGCAAGAAGACTAAGAAGAAGGGCGTCACAAGATCATTCATACCCTATAATAATGATTGATATATCAAATCAATTTTAATTTCTTATAATATAATACAGTAGATGGTTTAATAATAAACACCTGAACATAACCAGATGCGGGATGCCTGATCGCCCAAATATACAATATTCTTTCGAATATCAGTTGCACTGTCGTTTGCTGAAATAGCGAGATGAGTGGTGACATTCTAGGAATATCGATGTGAATTTGACGATATGTATCTTGAAAGCCTTCATCTCGTTCGACATCATAATATTGCTTGACCAAATTCCAATAGTCTAGTCGTTTGCGCTCCAATGCATGTTGTCTACGTTCTAGATTAGCTGGCAAGTATTCCTACAATATTACGACCATGGTCGCTTATTGCTTCGCCGTAGAAGTCGTCGTGTTCGATAATGTACAAATTGTTTACCTTCGCTACTTACAGACAACAACCTCCAAGTGACAGAACGTAATTTGGCAGGCACACCCGACCATGACAAGTGTCTTAATTCGTCCAAATTCAGAACGGACGCTTCCAAAAGTAATTGAAACTTGTCCACTTTACTTTCACCATCTAAACAGATTCATAAACGATTCTTAAATCCCGTGTCTTAAGGATTGCTGCTGAATATGCGACAAATAGATTCACACCTTGCTCCTTTGAAGGTATAAAAAATTTATTGGGAGCATTTGTTTGTCTTAATGGTTGGGGTCTACCAGGAAATTGTGTTGGTTTGTGCTGAGGTGATACACCATACTTCACATCTATATTTTCACTGGGATGTTGACTATTATTCACTTGGAAATTCAAATTTACATTGCGTAAATGTAATGGCTGTACTGCTAATCTTTGAAGGGCCTCCGCCTTTTTCTCTTCTGGAATAATTTCTTGTTGAACTACTTTGGTATTTGCCTGTAGCAATTGCGAACACTTATTGCTAGATCTATGATTGTTGATAACACTAAGAGCTGCTGATTGGCTGACTTTCTTCGATATCTTCACATCCGAAACTGTGCAAAATTCATCATCCCCCGAATCCCATGCATCATCTACGCTCTCCTGAAAATCTTGAAAAGAAGTGGAGCCTCCACTTCCACCTGTACTACCACTACTATTAGCAATATTAGTCAAATTGCTAGATCCAATTGCCGTGGAATTAAATTTATTGTGTCTAATATCCTGCTTCAGACTTGGCCTTCAAATAAATTAATCAATGACTTAATAAGTATATTGTAAGCAATTCTTAGCACAAATACACAGAAAAAATCTTAGACAATATATACCTTCCTGGCACCGCACGTGTGTTCTTCTTCCAGAAAGACTGATGGGTTGAAAGGGTTTGATGATGATAGCCTTGATTTTCCATAATGAAAATCAAGTTAACTAGCACCAAATAATTTTTCAATACAGTTACTACAGTATGAGTAGCTCTTCATGCCCCTCAAGCACAAGCACTGAAAATCTGTAAGAATCAAAAATTTGTCCTTTTCTTTGCAATATTATAATAAACATTGTGTATGTATATGTGCATGACATGATATGCATAACAAAGAGATGTAAGAGATGCTCAAGAAAGATAATGGAAAATTATGTTATAAACTGTGTAACAATTAGCATTCCAGCAAAAGTATAAAATCCATAGATTTCATATCTTTTATAGAATATAAGAATTATCAAGTATAGAATACAAATTCTTCTTAGATTGAGTATGATTGATAATGGCACAAGTATCACAAGCGATGTCTAGAAAAGAAATAAAAGGTCGAACAAGGGAGAATATATGATGGAAAAACTGCGGATTCTTCAAAATAACAAACGTATAATCGTAACATATGATTTCCTGGGAACTCGATGCACGACAATAATATCGTACAATTCCAAGGCGACAAAGCCCTGACGTGCCATAGCGCTGTATTCCTATAATTAAATTACACAAACGCACTTTGCGAGCTGACAGAAATACACGTCTACGCAGTGGAAATCTGACTGTTTTTGCAGCTGAGAAGGTTATGTTGCGTAAGTTGCGTCGGTCGATGGTGCGAGAGAAGCTGTGATCAAAAAGAGGACGAGAAGAGGATGCGGAGACGAGACACGCTTCGCCTACATCTTTCGCTGAATGACGGCGGCGAGATGATTGAATCTCGATCTCCCGCGAAAGCGAGTCGAAGCGAGCCTAGTTTACGGTCTAATCGGGCCTCCGGATATGTCAGTTGGAGTATCTTCTACTGCGGCCGCGACCTCGCGACGATGACGTCGTCGTCGGAGTGATTTTTTTTTTTTTCGTCGTCACGATAGATCGCGATTTTGACGCATTCTCTCTCTCGCGCGCGTCTTTAGAGGACGCTCCGAAAACGCCCTTCGGAGCCACGATCGGTGACTCTGCTCGTCGCAGTCGTCGCGTCCAAGCGATTACATACGGCTTTGACGTATGATCATCTGACGCGAGCGCTGCTATCACGAGCGCTGCTACCTCTAGTCTCAGGTCTTCATTATTTTGCAACACATCTCTTGTGTACTTTTTACGTAAGATTGAATAAGTATATATCTTAGAAAGCTGGAGAAAAAGAAGGAGGAAAGATAAAAGGAGCTATTACGAGAAAGAAAAAATATGGAAGATGCAGTAAAAAGAGCCTGTGCATCGCTCTTTTTAGACCTTGCCTTTTGTTTCCTTCTGGCATTGTATTATGATTACGATTAAATATAGAAGTGATCTCAGTCTGATGAGATTCAAGATTCGTGTTTTCAATCAATTTGTGTTTTTTTTCAATAATCAAGAGATATGTATATACATATGATGTAATATTTTGTATTTTGTAGTTTATCCAGTATCAGGTTTCTTGTTAATATATTCGTATGCGGAAATTAAAATTTAATGCAGATAGCACGTACATACGTGTCAAGCAATAATTATACTACTATATATATGTATATAAAATTGTATTCCATCCGTGAGAATTCCATTTTTATTCAAGGCCAAGGCCAAAGTTGATTTTGAAATTCTCGATAAATATAGCGATTCAAGAAATTCCTACTATAATTTGATAATATATTAATTAAATAAAATAACTATATAAAAGATCATTATCTTAATTTTTAATTTTTTCAAGAGAGAGAGAATTTCATAAAAATTATATAAAATTTCATATATTGTATGATCTGACAAACATTTAAAAATAAGAACAACCAAGCATTAAAGAAGCCAAACAATAATTACACATTCGCATGTTGAAAATTGCGTTATCCAAACTGCAATTATAAATATTTCGTAAATGTATGCATTTGTATGTCTTTCAATAGATTTATGCATTTAAATCTAATTATGTAATACGAAACAAATTATGTACCATGTTACATAATTCAATCTCGTCCAGTCAAAATCATATGTTTTCTCAATATAAACCGATTGCAAATTTTAGTGAACTTTTTAACATTAATTATCGTATAAGCTTTATACATTATTCTTAAAATTCTATTCCTAAAAACTTAATGTTTATTTATATAACATTTTATAGTCTCATTTATTAGATCAATATATTTCATAGGCGCTGGGATTTTTATTGGAATTCTGTTTTATTTTTTTGGCAGCAGAGAGAATGATAATAAATAATCTATATCTCCTAAAATTTTTTATTTAGAATTATAAATCATTGTATAAGATGAAACTTTATCATTACATAAAAATATAATAGGAAAGTCAAGATACATTGTGACATTAGTCTTTTTTATTTATATATAGAATGTCTTTGAAGCTACGATTTTAATGTTAATCATAAATTCATTGCTAATTTAAAGTAAATATGTTTTAGCATATAATTATAATATTTAAATATTATTTGAATATTATATTTAGAATTATAATATTTAAATATTATTTGAAATACTTTGAAGTACTTTATGTTTTTCTGAGAATCATCGGTTATTATGAATTGTGTCATCTTAACATTGTTGGCTTAATGACGGAAAATTACTTTTCAAATAATTTCTTATTATTATCTTACAATTATCTTACAATACAGTCTTAGTTTTTTTATACTTGAAATGATTATGTACATATATCAATTCAATCTGTACGTAAAGTAATTTGCGAGATAATTTATTGAAGAAAAAGTACTTGTCATTGATAAAAAGAAGATAAATAGTGGAAACATCCGTATCTTAATAAAAAAATATGATTATAAATAAAAGATAGATCACATTTTGATCTGTTATTATATTTTATGTTTCATATTGAGATATTTTGAGATATTTATTCATTTGAGATATTTTGAAAAAATGAACATTTTATTTTTATTCGATTAGTTTATGATTCTTCCTTTTTTTCCTGAAATGTTCATCGTTGAAAATTATCTTTGCGAAAAAATATGTATTATACGATGAAATCTTTTTCAAGAAAATGCAAATTTTCTTCTTTTTATATTAAACGCTATCACTTTTTCAGATATGATACTTTTATAAAGTATTAAGAAGCTTTTATGAAAACTCTTTCTCTCTAGTTCTTTTTCGATTCACTTTTAATATGCATGCATTTTGCAACGATTAATTTAGATTGATATAAATATCCTGTAGATTTGAAAAAAATTATATGGCTGGCAATGAAAATATGCTAAATCAAAAGCTTATTAACAAGTTTTCAATGCATGATTTTAATTACTATGTACGTTCGATGAAGGTCTTTTATATATTTAAAAAATAGGCTAGAAAAAATTCGAAACAAATATTTTTCTAATTTCCCATATAACTCTAATCTAATCATAGAAAAAAATAAGTGTCAAATTAAAACTTATATACTTAAACTAATGCGTTCATTGTTTCGTATTTATTGTCACGCAACAATTTATAATCTTCTTAGAAGAATTTAATAATTTAATAATTTTAAATTTCAATATTGTCAATATTCAATATTCAAATATTGTCTTATTTTAATATTGTAATTGTCATCTCAAGAATATTTAATTATTTAATTCTCTACTTTAAGAAAATTATAATCTTTGATTTCAAAATGTTACTTTCTATCTAACACTATTTCTTTTCCATTCAAGAAAATTAAATCTGAAATCATAAGAATATATTTTTCTTGATCGGACTATATGGCTTCATTCAAGTAAGCAATTATCTTTTTCTTTAATTAACGCAATATAATCTCACTTCAAGATTTCCATGTTAAAATTAAATATATTTTCCAAACAAGAATGCCCTTTTTTCTGTGATCTAATGACATTGTGAAATCTCCATAATATTGTTTCGCGATCCTAGTATTCGCACATTGTACTATTCCCGAAAATGCGAACCACGTGTCATCGACGAGAGTCGATGCTCCGGTTTCGCGGTCGGTCAGCGTGCTCGTCGCTGCTCGGCATTTTTCGGCGCTCCTCGGTAATCGCCCGGCTTCACGCGGATAGTTAAGGGTGAGCATGGAATCGCGTCCGTCGTTTACGTCAGTTCACGCCGAGCTTCCTCGCGTGCGGGTTGCGGCGTGGATCATCGAATCTTTTACGTGTCTTCGCGATATTTCCAATAGCCTCGTGTTCGATCGAGAAGGAAGTGCGTGTACATCGCGACCTTTGATGACATTCACCACGCAGGATCGCGGAACGAAAGGATTTACTACCAGTATACATTGCCTGGCACGTTCTACGACGACGATCGATCGTAGACGCGTCCACCTGCATCTAACGCGCGCGTCTCTCCCAGTGTTTTAACGAGGCACGCATTGCGCTCTATTTACAAATGAATTATTGATGAAAATTGATCTGTCGTTATTACGCGCGCTTCTATACGTACTTTCTCGTCAAGAAATAAAACCGTGTTATATGATTGTTGAATATTTAAAAAAAATATCGAAGAATATGCGAGAGATTGTTATTATTGTTATGTTAGCTATGCCACAATGCTTAACCTGTGTTATCTTGTGATACCGCAATTCTTTGATAAAAATTGATCAATGTGTTGTCGCTAAATTTTTTATTAGCGATTTAATATTCGTTGCTCAAAAATAACATTGCCCGAAATAATATAATTTTTGCTATACATATCTATATATTTTATTTGAACCATACATGGAAATAGTTGTTTCGCATTTATCGATTTTAAATATCTTCTTATTATGATACTTACACGATAAAACATAATTGCATGTCGACATTTTTTTCAAGGTTAATTGTAATAATAAAGTATTTTACACAAGAGAGAAGTAAAGACAAGATTAAAAGAATTGTAAAAATTTAGTATGAAAAATTGCTTTCTAATCTTCTAAGAGATTAACATTCAAATTTTTAAAGTCTTTCTTATATTTTTGCTTATATCTTTCTTTATAAGAGAGTGTGTAATCGATCAAATTGTTATTTCTTGCCATGCGTATTGCATATAAAATTAAAAAAGACTTATTTTTAAACCTTTTCTATTAAATCTCGAATATATATTTTGTATTTTAATTTATAATTATTTTAATACAAAAATGAAAATTATTGTTACATAAGTAAATTTAAGAATCCGATTTTCCCCAAAATATATTATTAATCGCGCGATCTATTTTTCATCTCGTATAATACACTTTAGGAAAGTACATTTGTTGCAATCTTATCACATTAAGCTTAAGGAAGTAATCGTCCTAATCGTATCGCAAAGTCTACTTTAGAAATCGCAGATAAAATCCAGTTTGTTTTCACAAATACATTTGCAAATATAATCGGTGCAAACGACGGCGCATCGCGCAGAATTGCGCGAAAATATTTCGCGAGCACGCGCGCGCTTTCTCCATTCCCCTCCGGCTGCGGATTTAGGAAATGTAGGTCTCTCCTAGTCTTTTATACTTTCTTCGTGGCAGTCTACTTTCCTCGTGCGGTGCTGAAATTACTGTCCGTCGTGCTTTTCAATTTGTGTGTCACGGTCTGTTTCTCTTGCAGCTTATTGGTTTTTCGAGCGAAAAAAACCTAAATATTCCGATTTCGATAAGTTTAATTTAAAATTCATAATATTATTTTCTGTGTGTGATAATATGATAATATTGTGAATTTTAATTTTTCACGACGATATTTCGTGATCGTATATGTGTTTACTTACGAGACTTTCTGCCTGTAAACAAAATCAGGATTGTTCCGTAAATTGTACGCTTTTATGTGGAAAAGCTATCTATTAACAAAATAAAATTACACACATATTTTTCGAATAAAGATAGAGAAAATATATAAAATGATTTATTACGGAATATCTTTGTTTATAAAAAGTTAATTTTACTATTTTCGAAAAATTGCAATTTTAATCAGTTCAATTTAAAATTCACAATATTATTTCTTGTGTGCGATAATATGATAATATTGTGAATTTTATATCACGATGATATTTCGTGGTCATATATGTGTTTATTTACGAGACCTTCTGCCTGTAAACAAACAGGCAAAATCGGGATTGTTCCATAAATTGTACGCTTTTATGTGGAAAAGCTATTTATTAACAAAAAAAATCACACACATTTTTCGAATAAAGATAGAGAGAATATATAAAATGATTTATTACGGAATATCTTTGTTTATAAAAAGTTCATGTCATTGTTTTCGAAAAATTGCGATTTCGATACGTACGGGTTTTATAAGAATAATTATTTAAAAGATAACTATATTTTCCCTTCCTCTATTATATTTAGTCGTATTTCGTTATGAATTTTTTTACTCCCCAGCATTGAAGGGCTTCTCAACTCGTCTAGCCATTAATGAGTAAAAATTGAAGAAAGAGAGCAGAAAATAAGAAAGTTAAACTATTTATTCCATTATCCCACATTCATGTTAGAATTAAAATAAAAGTTCGATTTCTTTAACTCTTTTAAAAGCTGATTACTATGAGTGTAATAATTTCTGTAGCAACAAACTCAAATTAAATAGATGCGATGCGAGATCCATTTAAAGATCTCATTTGAGATAATATCTTAGATTTAAATTATCTTAAAATATCTTTAGATTAAAAACAAAAAATATTCTAAATTAGAAATATTACCAAACAAAAAAGTGTATAATAGCTTCTATTTAAGTAAAGCTTTTAGCTCGCTTAAACTTGTAGTTGTTTTTTTTTATGTTGATTGTGATGTAAAAGTGTTCAATATATCCAATATTTTCCTCATGATTTACCATAATCATTATTTTTAATCATTATTATTTTTGTTTAATTAATTATTATCAGTTATTATTCACCAATTATCAGATATAACTTTTTTGTATTAGTTCGAATGTCAAAATATTCCATCACGTCAAAGTAATTAAAAAAACATTATATAAAAGCGCTGCGTTCGCGGAAGTATCTTTGTAAAAAATTTGCTTATATTATTTATAAACAAGTTTAATATCTTTAAACATTTATTATCAATAAAATTGCGACATCAAAGCTTAAGTCGAGCCAATTGGAAATTTGATTTCTCAACTCAATCTTTAATACGTAATTTAATATATAATTATTATATATATATATATATATATATATATATATATTATATATAATTTATATATAATATAAATTACTTTTTTAAATAAAATTATTTATATTGTTTTTACAGAATCAATTTCCTAACAAATTGAAAATGTCAGACATTGAAGGTGATGATGAAGTAAGTTGAAATATATGTAATATATTTTAACATTTGCTCTTTACATAATTGTTTTTATCTTTTTGTATCGTATTGATTATGTATGTATTTTGTTTTTTTTAGTTTCAAGACGCTCAGGAATCATTACCACAGTGCGTATATATATATATATATATATACACATTTGCATTTTATTATTTTATGTAAATGCATTTTTTTTGTACTGTAGAGATTTTTTGTTACTTAAATGCTTTTCTTGTTTCAGACTCACTTCTATGGATTTAGATACAGCGATAATGGAGGCAAAAAAGGCGATACATTGTTTTTTCAACAATGACTTCGATCAAGCAAAGAAAATTTTAGAACCATGGGCGGACAGCAGCATGTATCACTCTTTGGGGACTAGCGTATTCGCATTTTTAGAAGCAATTCTTACGTTTGAACAAGTACTGATTATTTATTACGTTCCTTCCATTACACTTTGAACATTTTTTTATTTGTCCGATTTAGAGAATCGCAGAAAATCTCTTTCTTTAATAATATATTGTGTGCAATACGTAGAGACATATCGAGAAGGCGTCAGAGAAATTGAAGCAATGCATGAGCGTATGTTCCAAACACCGAAAACACACCACTATCACACAGAATATTGGGAAAATAGTAAAGAAGATTAACTACGATGTTTATACGAATGGTAATGTATTTGTGTGTATATAATGCAACATACGCAAATCTCTTGATTACTTTTTATAATGACTAATGAATATCTAGAATATAATAGACTAACTTTATTGATATAATTAATAGCAAATAACAAAGTCCTTCAAACAAGGATTTCAATAACAAGAACATTATAGCTGATAACATGCAATTAGTTAGCATTTTAGAGCATTATGAGAATAATTTGCATTTAAAATGTTAATATAATTGCTGCTATTATGATTTTTTTGTACCAATAGTCAATATTGTTACATAATTATGGTATTAAAATTGCGTCTTCTAAACATTAATTAGAAATTTTTAATTATTAAGAAATTAATTATTAGAAATTAATTCAGAATTAATATTAACTTTAAGAGATATGATTCTGTAAATTAATTCGGACATAATTATATCAAATGGCTTTTGTGTATCTAAAACATAATAGTGCATGAAAGGAATGTGTATTTGATCGAGAGTTAATTTTACAGAGGAAGTGCATGCGGAACTCTGTTATGCCGAGTCGCTTCTCCTAAAATCGATGCTCACATTTGTAGAAGATGAGACTCTGGTCAGCTTTGTCAAGGCGGGATTGAAAATTCGTACCTGTTTTCTGTCATACAAGTAAATAAGTTACACCGCACTTGACACTTGATTTCTTTGGTATTTTTTATGATTATTTTTTTGTGTGCAGAGAATGTATGACGATCCTGAACAATCGCAAATGGGGAAATGATATTCACAAAGTGCATTTCGAAAGCGGCGTTCGTATGGGTATTGGTACATTTAATTTGGTACATATGTATATAGTTTTATTTATACTATAAGTAAATATGGCTGCAAATATACAGTTTTATATATATAAAATTCTATTTTAGATGATCTCGTTGTTACCGGCCCGAATTATTAAATTATTAGAATTTATCGGATTCTCCGGTGATAAGGTGAAGAAACATTTATAAATACGTGGCGCGTAATATTTTATTTATTAACTCGATTGTCATTGACAGGCATATGGTTTAGCAGAATTAAAAGCAGGCTATAATGAGAAGAGAGGTCTGCGACAAATTTTATGCGTTATGACTTTGTTGTCGTACAATTTGATCGTCACTTTTGTATTGAGTCACTCGGACGGCGATTTAGAATGGTGTGAGCAAGTGTTGCAACAGGAACTAAGTCTTTATCCGAATGGCGTATGGTTTCTGTTCTTCAAAGGAAGATTAGAGCTCACGCGGGGCAATTTCGAAGAATGCATAGACTGGTATATCAAATCATGGAAAAGTCAAAATGTATGGTCACAATTTCATCATCTTTGTTATTGGGAATTGATGTGGGCGCACTGCTCGATGCAGCAATGGAATAAGGCGATCATGTATGCTACAATGTTGACGAACGAGTCCAACTGGTCGCGCACTATTTATTTGTACCAAAAGGCTGCGAT
Source organism: Camponotus floridanus (assembly GCF_003227725.1). Classification (NCBI taxonomy): domain Eukaryota; kingdom Metazoa; phylum Arthropoda; class Insecta; order Hymenoptera; family Formicidae; genus Camponotus; species Camponotus floridanus. The sequence goes on from NW_020229331.1 coordinate 51,520, forward strand.
TTTGATCATGCAGAAACCGCCGACCGGGAGCGAGGAGAAACAACTGATCGACAGTTTGATGACGCAAGTGCCAACTTACAAGCAGCGTATTGCCGGCAAATCATTGCCGATGGAGAAATTTGTGATCAAAAGAACGGAACGTTACTTTGCACAAAAGAAAAATTTAGTCTTGCCTATATTTGAGCTTATGTACGTATGGAATCTATTTAGGATAATAGGCAAACGGCAAGACTTGATACTGAATATATTCAAAAGGATAGAAGAAACGGAGAGAGAACTCAAAACAGCTTCGTGAGTTGTTTAAACATTTTTAATCTTTATTTTACATATTAATATATGAGCATAAGTATAGCTTGAAATAAAAAATGATAGAGATAAAAAGAGATTATTTTAAATAAATTTGATTACGATCTTAAATCAAAATGCAAAAAATATGATGAAAAAGTTTTTTAATTACATTTTTTTTATATATAACATTTTGTGTGCACAGGAAAAATGAATTTCATGCGGACAACGAAGCGCTCCTATTATTGTTGAAGGGCGCTTGTCTGCGACAAATGCAGCATCCTTTGCAGTCGGAAGAGTGTTTGCGACGCGTTTTACAATTGGAGAAATCTGTTAAGGAAGATACATACTTATTTCCTTATGCTACTGTAGAATTAGCTTTATTGGCACAAGATCAAGGCGATACTCAATTGGCTATAGGTTTTTTGGAAGACGCTAAGTAAGTTTCTCCTATTATGTTATTATATGATATAATTTTGTCAATATGATTTAAATTTGTTAATTTTTACGAGAAATTAATTGAATTAAAAAATTGCATTTGAATTTTTCTAGGAAAAATTATACGGGCTATTTATTAGAGTCCAGATTACACTTCAGAATACATTCGAATTTAATGATGTTAACTGGCAAGAAAACTAACAATTATTCGATGAAGAAGCATCAACGATTGCAAACGAATATTACTGCCAATAATAGTGTTATTATCGCGGGTCCAAGCGCTGACGAGTCTATCGAAATTAAATTATAGAAGTGCTGTATAAAAAAAGAAAACATACGCAATCGAAAATCTATTTATTTTTAAATAATGTTTCTTTACGTACTTTCTTAGACGACATATATATTGTATATTGTATATTATACGTATAAAAGGATTCCTTCGTGAAGATGGACCAATGATTTCCTAACATCAAAAGGCCTCTGCGTAACTAACATCTGGTTTCGTTATTTATTTATTCAATCTAAAAGTTTCCAGATTTATTCGAGAATTGAATACATTATGCATTACGCCCGATATATGAATTATTTTCTTCCAAAGAAAATGATAAAGTAATATTTTGTAGTAATTATATATATATATATAATATTAATAAATTATATCTTATATGAGGAAAATAAAAGGAATAAGGTATACTATGTAACATTCTCACAGAATTTCAAGCGACGATATATTTTATAGCGTAATTAATATTATATAGAATATATTATATATAAATTATTTTCTTTAGAAGATTGATTAGAGTATAATCTGTGATCGTCCTATAGTATAATTGTATGGTGAAAGATATAATTATAATAAAATATTATGAGAAAATATAAACTGCAAACTAAAGATTATGTAAACAACTTAATAAAATGAGTCAAGAATAATATTATCTTTTAAAATTTTTTTCAATTGCACGCCACATATTTCTTGAAATAAAAATTAAATTAATTTGATATTAAACAATTCATATTTATTATATATATATATATATATGTATGTATGTATAAATAGATTAACTGCAAGTATTGACATTATAAATTTCCCTAAAAATTCTTAAATTTGTCGTTAAAATTAAAATTAGCATTTGGGGCATATTAATATAATTTAGATTTATAAAACATACATACACTAAGACAATATAATTTAGATTTATATTAAAATACAATATATGAAACAAGAAACATATAGTGTAGATATATTAAAATATATCATAAAAGTTTGAAAACAAATACATAATATTGGATACAATCTAACTAACAAATACATATTATAGGACATAATCTAAAAAAAACATTAGGTTTGTGCAATTATTTGTCAATTCTATTATATTGTCAATAGAGGTTTCTATTTATTACGCTGTACACATTGTTGATAATATATATATATATATATATATATATATATATATATATATGTTGATATATATATGAATAATATATGTGTATGTGTGTAGATTGAAGAATATATTAAATGCCAGTTTGCATAAAGAATATATATATATATATATATATATATTTATTTATTTATTTATATTCTTTATAATATATTCCTCATATGCATTTTAATATATACATTGGATATGTAATGTATGTAATCTATTTATGTAAAATCATGAAAAATATATTTTAAAATTTTTATCGAGAATCATTAATTTAATGCATTAATAATAATTTTGATGTTCCAGATAAAATAAATTCTTTACAAAATCTACTAGTTTTAAATTTCAATCATTTTTAGCTAATATTATATGTTTTTAATCTCTGGGATATTTAATGTAATGCAACTAATATTTGCATTATTAATATTTGGGATATTTAATGTAATGCAACTAATATTTGCTATATATATATATTCTACTGTGGAAGATTCCAAAGCAGAGATCGTTTGGATTAATTTATTGATTTTTTATTATTTTTTTATTTTTTATTTTATGCATGTACATTGCATCTGCTTTGGACTCCATTATTAATTTTTTATTTATTACTTTCTTATATATATATAAATGTACATATTATTTTAAATGGCTCTCTCTTTCTCTACGTATATAAGTGTGCATCAAAATTAATCATAATATTATGATCAATAAGTGAAGTAATTTAAACGAACGTACTTTGTGAGTTGTTATATGCATGCTCGTTTATGGTTTATTTCTTTGTTATAATATTATAATTAATTTTTATATATACAAGTATTTAATATTTGAGTTTATTAATTATATTGCCACATAAGGATATCTCTTTGTAAATGTGCATGTGAAAACAAGTCAGTTTTAATTTTTTTTCCAGATATATCGATTAGCACATCCGTTGATAACAACAGTTTTCTGAAGTTGTAGAGTCTTGTAGTAGTAGTCGGGGAAATATTGTTGTATTTGATAAGATTTAAGAATAAATATGCGAATGCGTGTATTAATATAAAAATGTAAAAATAATTCTGACGAGTTTCGCGACAATGTAGAAAATGTTAAATTAGAAATCTAGAAATCTAGAAATGTTTAATTATTCTTTTAATTATTCTTTTAGCAAAAAATAAAACGAATAGTTCCAATGAGTTTAGGAAAATAATAAATTGATTAGTAAACCAAAAATATATTCTCATATATATATATATATATATATATATATATATATATATATATATATATATATGCTTAAATTCATTATAAGACATTTCGATATTTCGATGTTATTGTGCTTTTCCAATTGTATTATATATATATATATATATATATATATATATATATATATACATATATATGAGATGATGTATTGATAATCCATTTCCAAAATATTTTGTGTAGATGATATTGTGATCATTTTTGTTGCCGAAATATTTTACTAATAAATATACGCGGAATCTTAAATTGTAAAAGTATTTTAATTTAATTAAATGATTAATTAAATGATTAATTAAACAATTACATTATTTAATTAATTGTATAATTAATAATTAAATTAAAATACATTTGTAATTTAATACATTCTGCGATTTTATTTAATAATTAAATATATCACTAAGCTTTTTGTTATGCTGATTTGAACAATTTGATTGTTATTGCACTTTTCTAATTGTATTATATATATAATACAATTAGAAAAGCACAATAACAATGAGGCTGTAACATTTAAACAATAAAAAAATTATTTCTGTCGTCAAGGTCGAACATGATGTTATTGATAATTCATTTCTGAAATATTTTGTGTACGTGATATTGTGATCATTTTCGTTGCCGAAATATTTTACTAATAAATATACGCGGAATCTTAAATTGTAAAAGTATTTTAATTTAATTAAATGATTAATTAAATGATTAATTAAACAATTACATTATTTAATTAATCGTATAATTAATAATTAAATTAAATTAAGATACATTTGTAATTTAATATATTCTGCGATTTTATTAATTCATATTAAATTACAAATGTATCTTAATTAAATTAAATTATTAATTATATGATTAATTAAATAATGTAATTGTTTAATTAATCATTTAATTAATCATTTAATTAAATTAAAATACTTTTATAATTTAAGATTCCGCGTATATTTATTAGTAAAATATTTCGGCAACGAAAATGATCACAATATCACGTACACAAAATATTTCGGAAATGAATTCAAATGAATCAATAACATCATGTTCGACCTTGACGACAGACATAATTTCTTTATTGTTTAAATGTTACAACTCATTGTCATTTGAAGACATTGTATGGAGACACTCGAGGAGTAAAATAGTGATGTGATACGCTTCGTACATTGTTGAATTTTAAAGACGATTGCAAGTTTTTGGGTGAGTGAAGGCAAGAATTTTTTAATAAAAGTAAGAATTGACATAAAAACAACATTTATAATTTAGGGAAAATAATGAAAATATTTAATTAGTATTTATTTAATTTTATGATATATAACTTGCAAATTATATATACGCGCAAGTCAAAACAATAATAATATAAAAAATATTTTTACTTTTACAATATACATGAAAATTGTTTTGTCATTAAGCGTTATCTATTAATTACTTCATATTTTATACATACGTATTATATACGTTTTGACATACAGGGTTTATCAAAAGTGTGGAAATCTCTTAATATTTCGAAAAATATGCATTAAAAAAAAATGTTTCATACAAAAGTTATAGGGTTTTATGTGACGCATTACAGAGCAATATTATTATGACCTCGAATAGCGTTGTCAAGATTATGTGAAAGTCAGTTTCAATTTTTTAAATAGAACCCTATACTTTTTATTACATTATCTTGCAGCTTATCTCGAGAGCTTTTCAAAACACTATAATTAAGTTAGTTTTCATTAAGTACTTTCCGAGTTATGAGGCTTGAAATCCTTAATTTTACATAAACCGTAATATATCGTTCCTTAATTTTACATAAATCGTAATATATCTAGTAATATATTCATTTTTCGATTATCTTGCCTTAATACTTTTATGTACAAAATAATAAGAGGAATCAATTGGTGTAAAAAAAATACATAGTTGTTTCAAAAAAAAAATATGTAATTGTTAATTGCAAATTACATATTTTTTCTTAAAAATAACTATGTGTTTTCTTCACACAATTGATTCCTCTCATTATTTTGTACATAAAAGTATTAAGGCAAGATAATCAAAAAATAAATATTTTACTAGATATATATTATATATAGATTTTTTACTAGATATATTATATATTAGTATATATAATATTAATATTATATATACTAATATATAATATATGTAGTATATATATAATATATAATATATTATATATAATATATATTATATACTAGATATTAATATTATTAGTATATAATATATATACTAGATACATTATATATTATATATTATATATAGATTTTTTACTAGATATATTACGGTTTATGTAAAATTAAGGAATGGTAAGCTGCAAGATAATGTAATAAAAAATATAGGATTCCATTTAAAAAATTGCAGCTGACCTTCACAACGCTAACTTTGACAACGCTATTCGAAGTCATAATAATGTTGCTCTGTAATGCGCCACATAAAACTTTATAACTTTTGTATGAAACATTTTTTTTTAAATGCGTATTTTTTTAAATATTAAGGAATTTCCACACTTTTGGTAAATCCTGTATATTATAATGAAGTCGTAAATGACTTTTTATTTATACTGACTTATTTATAATATACCCAAAATGTTAATTATTCGTTAAACGTGAATTCATATATGAACAATTTTATGTACTTATATGATATAATGTTATAACAAAAGCTTATATAATATGTACAAAACTATTCTTATATTATATTTATAATTGATAAAATATTAATTATGAAAGTCATATATATGAACAAATATACTTTTATATTACATTAAAAATTATTGTTAGTAATAATTATTGTTATAAAATATAGGATTGACCTATAATTGAAATTCAGCATGATGCTTGGTTTGACTGCGACAATACATATGGTCGCCAAATCTCTATCTACAGAAATATTTCTTGTAATACTGGGATTACTCATTATTATCAATCGCCCGGATATAGTAGACGAGAAGAATCGTGTGCAATCGATACCGACGCAACAACTGTTAGCTGAATACGATTATGTAATAATTGGTGGAGGATCTGCCGGTGCTGTGCTAGCTAACCGATTGTCGGAGGATAAGGATCGCACCGTACTCCTACTCGAAGCCGGAGATAACGAGGAAATTCTGTCCGATGTGCCAAATAATATGGGAATTTTGTATCACTCATCTTCTGATTGGGACTTTAAAACAGAACCGTCATCTAATTATTGCTTGTCCATGAATAATCATCAGTGCTATTGGCCACGTGGGAAGGTAAAAAATCTTTTCTATTTTTTTCTGAATCTTTATTTTATCTATACAATCTTAATTCTTTTTCGTAATAATTTCTTTAACTTGTAATATATTCTTTACTCTATATTACATATTATATATAAAATATCTGTACATGATATACACACACACATACAGACATATGTATATATATGTATATATACAGGATGTAACTGAAAAAACGCCCACGGAGCAAACGGCGTTATTTCTTATATTTTATATATAATTCTTAAATATATATTTCTTATGTACTTATATATATCGAACGAAAAGATGAATCGGAATGCAATGATAAAATGCTTCAAGAATCCTTTCTTCATCTCGTACACGAAGGCGCACTGCTGGATCGGTTATCCCGATATTATGCACGACACCCAGTTTCACATAATTATTGCACAACACCTAAAATTATACGGCCACTTGGTTTTCGTGCACGCCCGAGAAATGATTCCATGTAAATTGCGGCCGCACGATAAGTATTTTCTCCCGCTAGTCCGTATGCCACAATCATATTCGTATATTCCTGCAGAGTACACTTCATTTTCTCTGTTAATTTACTATGCAAATACAAGATTTTTATTAAAACGTCGTAGCTCTCGCACGCTGTTACCAGACTGCGTACGTCAGCACCACGCAACTACGGCTGACAGTTGTATGTAAAGTATATATATATATATATATATATATATATATATATACTTTGAAAAACATCTTACTAATCTGTCTAATAATGTCATCTAATAAATAATATCTATTAATTTAATCTAATAATTTAATCGGTTTAAAACATTAGAAAAATATCGATATATATATATATATATATATATATATATATATATATACATATATATCGATATTTTTCTAATGTTTTAAACAGATTAAATTATTAAGCAGATTATTAACCAGATTAAGCAAATTTATTAAATAGATTAAATTAATAGATATTATTTATTAGTAATAAGGTGTTTTTAAATATTCTTTAGTTAATATTCTGAAATAATCTTTATAATATATTTCAAATATATAATAAAAAATGAAAAAAAAAAAATATATATATATACATATATATGTATGTAAAGTTATTGCTACAATGAATATATTAAGTTATTAAGTTGAATTTTCTGAAAGAGGCTAATAGAATAAAACAGAAATCAATTCTTGTTAATCAATTATAGTCTTATAGTGAGTGATATGATAAAATATAATAATATAAAAATCGATTATAATAATCCATTTTTCAGATACTAGGTGGTAGCAGCGTTATAAATGGAATGCTTTATATACGTGGTAACAAAAGGGACTATGATTCTTGGGCAGCTCTTGGTAATGTGGGATGGGATTATAAGAGTGTCTTGCCGTATTTTAAAAAATCCGAAGATGCTAGAGCCGAGGAACTCGCCGAATCACCTTATCATCAGAAGGGGGGATATTTGACGATAGAGCGTTTCCGATATAAATCGCCAATCGATGATTACATTATTCATTCCGGCGAAGAGCTGGGATACAAAGTGCATGATGTAAACGGCGAAAATCAGACTGGTTTCACATATGCTTATGGTACTTTAAGAGATGGATTACGGTGCAGCACTGCCAAAGCTTTCCTGCGACCTGCTTCGAAGAGAAAGAATCTGCACGTCAGCTTACAATCTTTTGTAGAAAACATATTGGTGAAAAAAGGTTCTAATCATTCATATTTCTTTTTAATTTTTCTTTCTATCTGTCTCTGTTAATGATAAGTTATCGATATGCAAAAAATGCACTTTATATTCAACTGTGATTATCTGTATTGAAAAGAGAAATATTCATTTCTGGTAACATATTTAGGATTATTAAGTGGTTATAATAAATAAAAAACATGATAGTTTCAATATCATATATAAGGATTAACAACCGATCGATTTGTAGATGGCACGTCGAAGATAGTTTACGGAGTACAATTTCTTAAGGGTAGGAGAAGAGTAATTAAAGCGAAACGGGAAGTAATTCTTTCTGCTGGTGCGATACAATCGCCAAAACTACTGATGCTTTCGGGAATTGGACCAAAAGATCATCTTGAAGAGATGAATATACCTGTGGTACATCATGCATCTGGTGTAGGACAGAATCTTCAAGATCACGTGGGCATGGCAGGAATAACTTACATTGTCGATCCTCCCCGCAAAATGACTCGCTCGGAATGGAACAGATTCACCAGAAATCTATCTAGGATAGGTAATTTGGAAAGCATTCAAGAATTGATACAGAATAGTTCTGGCCCACTCTATTCGCATGTGTTAAGCGCAGGAATGGCGTTTATCAAAACCAAGTAAGCGATATAATTTAATTATTTGTATAATTTAATGTTATTAATCATTTTTTAATTATTTAATTTTATAAATTATTTTATTAATAAATAATCATTATAGTGACAAAATTTATTTTAATATAATTAGAGAGAATTTTTGTGCGTATGTATGTAATGTGTTTGTATGTATGTATGTAATATGTTTTTATAATTATAATTGATTTATTCAATTATATACTATATAGATATGCAGACAAAATGATCGATTATCCAGACGTACAATTGCATTTTTCGGGCGCTTCCGACTACGGACCTCTCGTAGCAAATATGAACATGGTTAACTCAAAGACTGTCACTACTTTGTACAAAAATATCACACAAAATGTTCAAGCTTTCGGAATTTTTCCATGTATTCTGAGACCACGCAGCAGAGGTTTTATTAAGTTAAAATCGAGCGATCCGAAAGAAGCTCCTATCATAGTTCCTAATTACTTCAAGGATTCCCATGATCTTCAAGTTTTAGTATGATATATTTACTTGTATATATTCACTACTTATATATTAATTGATGTAAGACCATTCATAATTGTTTGTTACTTTCATTAAATAAGTAGAAAATAAGAAAAAATGTCTTCTGCTCTCTTTTGCCAAAAAAATTAATTTTGTAAAAAAATTTTCATATATTTATTTATTTATTTATTTTAGAATATTTGAATTTGTTATTTTCAAGAATGATCTAAATATTAAAGAAATACAATGAAAGATGAAATTTGTTATAAGAATTTAATAAGTTATAATGATTTTTTAGGTGGAGAGCATGAGATTTTTGCAGAAAATGGTTCGTACTGATCTCATGCGAAAATTAAATGCACGGCTTAATTCCAACACGATACCAGAATGTTCGCATTTTGACATTTCATCGGACGAATATTGGGCTTGCTACGCGCGTCATTTCACATCGACGATTTTTCATCCAGTTTCCACCTGTAAGATGGGTCCCATCAATGACAGTCATGCTGTCGTCGACGATAGATTAAGAGTCCACGGAGTTGCGAATTTGCGTGTAATTGATGCGTCGATCATGCCGCTCATAATTTCGGGAAATACAAACGCGCCGACAATCATGATAGCAGAAAAAGGTGCTGATATGATAAAGGAAGATTGGTTATGAATATTTAGTTAATGTTAAAAATCAAATTATATCATATATGTCATGTATATATCTTTGTTCTTGTTGTTTTCGAATACGATTTTTAACTAAATGATTGCAACCAAACGTGATTAATTATGAATATTTAGTTAACGCAGAAAAAATAACCTTTTTTTTAAATAATAAGTGTACTTATATACATATTTATAAAAGGTAAAAAAGGCATTAAAGAACGTGCGTCATATATTACATCTTTACAAAAAGGAATGATAATCTCTAAAAACTTATCTTTTTAAAAAAGATAGAAAAAAGGGCCCAAGTACACGCGCCATAAAATAGTATTATTTTCAAACTAAAAATATAAAAATTACTGTAAAAAATTTATTATATTTGCACAATGTCTTAATTTTCTACAAAAAAGTAATATAAAAATTGTGCGCCACTAAGAATAAAAACTTGTGTAAGTTTAAATACAAATATTTTAGTTTAAAACATTGTTGTGCAAAATAGTTATTTTAATTTCCAAAAATAATAATATTAAATTATAAAAATAATAATATTAAAAATTAAAAATTTATTTTAAAACCTTTTTGAAAAAAATCAGTTGTTTCCTTTGGAGACAAATATCTTCTAAATTATAAGAGATAAAAAATTTTCAAATTGAAAGTTAAATGATTTCAAGAGTACTTTACGACAATGACAAAAAATTTTATTTTTTTAATTTTTTAAAATACACTTTCCATGAAACATTTTTTTTAATTTTGAAAATTCTTTATCACTAAATGAAAGATTATTTTTTTACGAATCCAACTATATATAATTAAGTTATGTTTTCAAAAATCATTTTCTAGAATTAATTATAAAATACCTCTCTATAAATACACTATTCGGGTCCGTTCATATGCTTGATTCTTCGTGCAACATATTCTGTTTTTCCGTAATAGAAAATAAGACAAAAGATACATTTGAAAGACATATTCTATGTAAATAATTATCGAAAATTTTCATCATGCTAGACATTTATAATCCTAAACACAACATTTGAATATCATTAAAATATAAAAATCAAATATAAATATATCTGAAGCAATCTGTTGAAGCAATAGAAGCAATAAAAGATTGTTGTTTTGAGACCGTTACGTGATCGTTTAATCGTGTAGTATTAATTGATTAATTAAATGTATGCTCTTGTATTTATTGATATTTTAAATAATCTATTAATTTATATTTCTCTCACGATTTTACTTGTATGCTTGATAATTGATTTTACAAAGGTATAAAAGTAAAATCATAAGAGAAATTAATAGATTATTTAAAATCAGTAAATATCAGTAAATACAACAATACATTTAATTAACAGAGTAATAATACATGATTAAACGATATCACTTATTATAATAAGTTATCGCTCGCAAAACAACAACCTTTTATAGTATTCTTTTAACAGATTTAACAGATTTAACAGATTCAGTTATATTTATATTTAATTTTTATATCTTGATGATATTTATTATATATTTAAATGTTGTGTTTAGGGTTATAAATATATATCTAGCACGATACAAACCTTCCAATAATTACATAGAATATGTCTTTCAAATGTATCTGTCAGTTATCTTCTATTATGGAAAAACAGGATGTGTTGCGCAAAGAATCGAGCGCTTGGACGAACACGAATAGCGTATTTACACAGACAGGTTTATAATTAATTCTGGAAAGTGATTTTTCGAAACATAACTTAATCATATATGATTGGATTCGTAAAAAAATAATTTTTCATTTAGTGATAAAAAAGTTTCAAAATTAAAAACAAAATGTTTAGTTGAGGAGCTATTTTAAGAAATTAAAAATTTGTTTATTGTGTTGTGTAAAGTACTCTTGAAACTATTTGACTTTTAATTTGAAAAATTCTTTTTTATCTCTTATAGTTTTGGAGATATTCGTTTCGAAAGAAAAAAACCGATTTTTTTCAAAGGGGTGTTTTATTCCCCTCCCCCCTCTCCCTCAGACATACGTATGGATATCTATAAAAAAATATCTCTTATTTTTATATATAGAAAACTACAAACTTTTGTACTACAGAAAACAACATATTAAAAACTCATGAAAATCGAAAGGAGACGTCCTTTTCTTGTAAGAGATATACAAGAATTATATATTATATTAATTATAATATTTTTTAATATTAAATTTTAATATTAAGAATCAATTTATTGTTAAGTATAATTGATTATATAAAATAGAGTATTTAACATTATTTTATATATTATTCTCTTTTGGAATTATAAAAATGCTTGTAATGTATTTTCTTCAATTTTATTATAATATTCAACAGAATCTGACCAGAAAATTTATTAAAATCAAACATTTCTAAAATAAGGCAATTATAATTATTCAAATTCGTTAATAACTTTTTTGAAGTAAACATTATAATATTTGCAAAATATTTTTGTTTATGTTTGTTTGTTATGCATGTAAAAAATTTTACTTATCGTAAAACTCAGAATAATTAACATGTCATATACATTACATTATACATATACATTATATGTGGTATATATTACATTATCAATATCATGTTTTATTTATTTTTATTCAATATAAATCAAATTTATTTAACTTACAAATCGATATTTTAAATGCATAATTAAAAATATATTTATAAAATATATAATTGAAAAAACGCAATCAAACAATCAAATCGTATTGTCCAAGTAATTAGCATAACAAAAGGCTCCTATATATATTTAATTATTTAATGAAACCATTTCATTAATCGTTTAATATTTTAATTAAAATACTTTTGTAATTTAATATTCCGCGTATATATGTTAGTAAAATATTTCGGAAACGAATTATCAATAACATCAAGTACATAATCTTTCAGAAACGAATTATCATTAACATCATGTTCGCTGTGGCGGCTTAAACAATTGTTTACATGCTACAACCTCTCATTGTCATTCGTACAGCGATACTCGAGGAGTAAAGTAGTGATCTGACGCTTCGTATATTGTTTAATTTTTTTTAAAGACGATTACAAATTTTTGCGTGAGTGAAGGCAAGAATTCATTAGTAAAAGTAAGAATCGACATAAAAGAAAGATTTATAATTTATAATTTAATTATAATTTATAATTTTTAGGGAAAATAATGAAAATATTTAATTAATATTTATTTAATTTTATGATATATAATTTGCAAATATATATACGCATAGGTTAAAATAATAATAATATAAAAAATATTTTTACTTTTACAATACATGAAGATTGTTTTGTTTTGAGAGCGTCTTCTATTAATTACTCTATATTTTACGAGTATATACGTATATACGTATTATATACGTTTTGATGTACATTATGATAAAGTCGTAAATGAGATTTTATCTATTTTAATTTATTTATAATATGCGTTAAAACGTTAATTATGTAAATCATAATTAACATTTTATCTATAATATTATAAATATAATGAATAGTTTTGTAAGTATTATAAGTGCTTTTTGTTATTTTGTTATAACATATATTTCGTACATATAACTATAAAAATATAACTATATAAATAACTATATAAAATTACTATAACTATATAAAATTAATTATATATGAACAAATATACTTTATATTACATTATACAAAATAGTAATAATAATTATTGTTATAATAATTATTGTTATAAAAAACCAGGATTGAGCTATTATCAGCATAATGTTGGTTGGTTTGGACACGACAATAGATATAGTAACCAAATCTACATCTGCAAAAGTATTTCTTACAACACTGGGATTACTTCTTATTACCAAGCGTCCTGATATAGTAGACAAGGAGAATCGTGTGCAATCTGTACCGACGATACAACTGTTAGCTGAATATGATTATGTGATAATTGGCGGAGGATCTGCCGGTGCTGTGCTAGCTAACCGATTGTCAGAGGATAAGGATCGTACCGTACTTTTACTCGAAGCCGGAGATGATGAAGAAGTCTTATCTGATGTGCCAAATAATTTTGGAATTTTCTTTAACACAGCTTCCGATTGGAATTTTAAAACAGAATCATCGGCTAATTATTGCTTGGCCATGAATAATCATCAGTGCAATTGGCCACTTGGGAAGGTATTTTAAATAACAACATGTGACAAATGATTGAGAACCAATACTCTTTGATCTAAATTCATCGTCTTGTATATTAATTTCGCTAAATTTCGTTAAAAATCTTTTCCGTTTTTTTCTGGATCTTTATCTTATTTATACGTTTACTTATTTTTATTTCGTCTGTACACGCACTTTATTATCGTAACCATTTATATATATATATATATATATATATATATATATATATCGATTTTTATCTAAATATTAATTTAATCTAATAATTTAATTTTTTAGATATCGCTTGTTAGTAATGAGAGTTTTTAAATATTCCTAAATTAACATTCTAAATAATTTTCACAATATATTTCAAGTATATAATAGAAAGTATAAATATATGTAAAATTATTGCTAACGCATATATCAAACTATTAAGTTAAATTTTCTGAAAGAGATTAATAGAATGAAATAGAGACTGATTCTTATTAGTCAACTGTAGTCTTATATTGAGCAATATAATAAAAGAAAATATAAAAGTCCATTAAAATATAATGATTTACTTTTCAGGTACTAGGTGGTAGCAGCGTTCTAAATGCAATGTATTACATACGTGGTAATAGAAGGGATTACGATTCTTGGGCGGCTCTAGGTAATGCGGGATGGGATTATAAGAGTCTCTTGCCGTATTTTAAAAAATCCGAAGATGCTAGAGCTGAGGAACTTGTCGACTCACCTTATCATCAGGAGGGTGGATACCTGACGATAGAGCGTTTCAGATACAAATCTCCAATCGATGATTATATTATTCACTCCGGCGAAGAGCTGGGATACAAAGTGCACGATGTAAACGGCGAAAATCAGACTGGTTTCACATATGCTTATGGTACTTTAAGAGATGGATTACGGTGCAGCACTGCCAAAGCTTTTCTGCGACCTGTTTCGAAGAGAAAGAATCTGCATATCAGCTTAAAATCTTTCGTGGAAAAAATATTAGTGGAAGAAGGTTCGAATAATCATATTATTTCTTAACATTTCTTTCTGTCTCTGTTATTAATAAGTTACCGATAGTTATATGCGAAAGGCATTATATATCCAACTGTGATTATCTGTACTGAAAAGAGAAATATTCATTTCTAGTAACATATTTAAGATTATTAAGCAGTTATAAATAATAAATTAAAAACATGATTAAGTGGTTATAAATAATAAATTAAAAACATGATAGTTTCAATGTCGTATATAAAAATTAACAATCGATCCATTCGTAGATGGCACGTCGAAGATAGCTTACGGAGTACAGTTTCGTAAAGGTAGGAGAAGAGTAATCGAGGCGAAACGAGAAATAATTCTTTCTGCTGGTGCGATACAATCGCCAAAACTACTGATGCTTTCGGGAATTGGGCCAAAAGATCATCTTGAAGAGATGAATATACCTGTGGTACATCATGCACCTGGTGTAGGACAGAATCTTCAAGATCACGTGGGCATGGCAGGAATAACTTATATTGTCGATCCTCCCCACAAAATGAATCGCACCGAACGGAATAGATTCACCAAAAATCTTTCTAGGATCGGTAATTTGGAAAGCATTCAAGAATTGATACAAAATAATTCTGGCCCACTCTATTCGCATATGATAAGCGGAGGAATGGCGTTTATCAAAACTAAGTAAGCAATATACTTCATATAATTTTATTTTATTAATCATTTTAATTTTATGAATTATTTCATTAATCATTCATTGTTACAGTGACATAAAATTTAATTGATATAATTATATGAGAAACTTATACATGTGTGTATGTGTAATGTTTTTATAATCATTATTAATCTATTCAATTATACTATGCAGATATGCAGACAAAATGATCGATTATCCAGACGTACAACTATTTTTCTCAGGCGCTTCCGACTATGGACTTTCCATAGCAAATGCACATGAAATTAATTCAAAAATTACCACTTCTATGTACAAAAATATTACAAAAAATGTTCAAGCTTTCGGAATTTTGCCATGTATTCTGAGACCACGTAGCAGAGGCTTTATCAAGTTAAAATCGAGCAATCCGAAAGAAGCTCCTACCATAGTTCCAAATTATTTCGAAGATCCTCATGATCTTCAAGTTTTAGTATGATACATTCACTTGTATACATTCACTGCTTATATATTTATTGATATAAAAACTATTCATAATTGTTTGCTAGCTTTGTTAGATAAGTAGAAGATAAGAAAAAATGTTTTCTGCTTTTATTTAATATTGCAAGAAAATTAGAAATATAATAGAATAACAACATTAATTAAAAATTTCAATTTTATCATGTAAAAAATTTTCCCTTATATTGATTTATTTATTTTAGAATGCTTGAGATTATTGTGTTCAAGAATTATCTGAATATTAAAAAAATATAATCAAAGGTAAAATTTATTATAAGAATTTAATAAGTTATGGTGTTTTAGGTGGAGAGCATGAGATTCTTGCGGAAAATGGTTCGCACTCGTCTCATGCAAAACTTAAATGCACGGCTTAATCCCAACACGATATCAAAATGTTCGCAATTTGATATTTTATCGGATGAATATTGGGCTTGCTATGCGCGTTATTTCACATCGACAATTAATCATCCAGTTTCCACCTGTAAGATGGGTCCCATCAATGACAGCCATGCTGTTGTCGACGATAGATTAAGAGTCTACGGAGTTGCGAATTTGCGTGTAATTGATGCGTCGATCATGCCGCACATAATTTCGGGAAACACGAATGCACCGACAATCATGATAGCAGAGAAAGGTGCTGATATGATAAAACAAGATTGGCTATAAATATTTAGTTAATGCTAAATGTCAAATTGTATTATATATGTGTATATCTTTGTTCTGCATCGAATACGATTTTTAGCATTAACTAAACATTTGCAATCAAAGAGTGATTAGTTAGTGAATTTTTAGTTAACGCTGAAAATCGTGTTGGATGGAGAGCAAACACACACACACACACACACACACACACACACACACACACACACACACACACACACACACACACACACACACACATAATTATTTGTGTACACATATGCAAAATAAAATAATAATAATAGTGTATATATATGCATGAAAACTTACCAATATCCTTAGTCTCTCAGACAGCACACAAAAGACTAAATTCTAAAAGAAGACTTAAAGACGTCTTAAAGTCCTCTAGACGTCTTTAAGACATCTTTTGGCCTTTTTGTACTGTCTGGGCTGTCATTAAATTAAAATCCTTAATCTTATTTTTCATTTTGAATAATATCTTTTTTTAATACCTGCAGTTCTCTCTCTGTCTATTCCTCCATTTTTTAATACATGCATTATAACTATAATGCATTTTTTACATATAGTTATGAGTTATTATATTTATGTCATTATTATTTTATTATTATTATGTATTATCATTATTATTTATTATAACACCTGCGTTAAAATATACAAAATAGATCTGCTTACATATATTAATGATATAAAATTATTGCCAAATTGCACATCTCATTACATATATATAATATATGTAATATATATATATATATATATATATATATATACACATATATATAGAAAAGCAGAGAGAGAGAGAGAGAGAGAGAGAGAGGGGGGGGGGGACTACAAAACCCATATTTATATTAAAAATTTATTTACATTTATATACATAAGTGTCTTGTTACACAATACTGGTGCATTTCGTGCACATAGCACGGAACAGAACTAGAAATTATGCACATTATATGTTACTCTCTAAGTATTCATAGTCACTGGCTTCGTAGTTGATGTCTACGTTTTTAATGTAGAAAGTTTAATGTAGACACTTTGCTTTATATAAAAGGATCTGTAAAAGTATTGTTTGTTTGCATGCTTAATTTGTGCTTGGCGTTTATATTTATAACAAATAATCAGAGGAAGTTCTCGAAATTGTAATTAATATTACTGCGAGTCATTTTCCTCTTTCTCTCTTTCTCTTTCTTAAAAAAAGAAAATTATTTAGATGTCTTATTTATATAATAATCATAACATATATGTAGATATTATACAAAAAAACTATTAACTTGACTAAATATGCTTATTTCGTTATTGTTTTCAGTCTGACAGTCAAATCGCAAAGTCGAGATTAATATAAAGATTCGTGATACATCAATCGTAAATTATAGTAAATTATAGTAAAGTAATCAATAATTTAAAATACTTCTCTAAATTAATTTAATATTTCGCGCATATATGTATGCTATATATGAAGTATTTTTGCGACAAATTAATAATAATACCACGCCCGATCTTTGCAACATATAACGTATTAATATTTACATGTTTTAATTATCATTCGCGAAATGAATTCGAATAAAATAGTGACGCGAGAAGCTTCATCAAATTCCTTTTCTAAACGCGATTGATTTGAGAAGTATATTAAGAAATTTGATATGATTATTACTTAATTTTATATATGCTAAATAATACGCAAAATTGTATCGCGACGATAGATCTTAAAATGCATATTTAGTGATGTGTACAATTTAATCAAAAATCAAAGTGATAGAAATCTAAGATAATAAATAATCATTTCGTTGCAATTTTACGGACAATAATTATTATTTTAATGCTTAGAGTCACAAATATATTTCCGTGTTATCTTATCGTTCTACTTGATAATGTAAATATAATTTGGATTGTGAGAGAACACGAAGTAAAACAATCGAATTATAGATGCAAATAATTAGCATAACGAAGGCTGATAAATTGTTTAATAAATAATCAATTTTAATCAATAAATTGTTTTATATAAATTGTTTTATAATTGTTTATAGTATAAAATATTTCGACAACGAATTATCAATAACATTATGTTCGACTTTGATGACGTAAACAATAGCGCGTTATTGTTTGTACGTTACGGTTTTGCTATCATTTGTTCGGTGACATTCGAGCAATAAAGTAACGATGGGAAATGCTTCGTATGTTAATTAATTGTTTAATAAATAATCGTTTAATTAATCTATAAATTGAAAAACTTCTGCAATTTAATATTTTCATGTGTAACAGTATATGTTATAATATATGTTATAGTATGTAAAATATTTCGGCAACGAATTATCGATCATACGGTGTTCGACTTTGGCAATATAAACAATAGCGCACTATTGTTAATATGTTACGGCTTTATTATCATTCGCATAGTGACACTCGAGCGATAAAGTAGTGGTGCGAAACGCTTCGTATATATTGTCAAATTTTTTTTCTAAACACGATTACGATAAGATTCGAAACATAATTTGACATAATTACCAATAATTAAAAATAAATTAACTTATAATAAACGTTATGAAAATGTATCGCAACGATAAATCTTTATCGAATCGCAATCATTAATTAATGCGAATAAAAATTGAAAAAGGGAACATAAAAGGGAATAAGGAAATTAATTTTATTATGATCTTTCGATTATTGATGTTTATTAATAATTTCTCTAACGATACTTATTAGAATTAAATAAATTTTGACCAATGCTTTAAATTTTCTTAATCGGCAATCACTCGTAGAATATTTCAACGACGAATTATAACAATAATATAGTATAAGTCGATCTTGGCGATATAAACAGTATCGCGGTAAAGGTTTTGATTTACGATCATTCGCACAGTAACCTTAAGAAGTAAAGTAGTGACGTTTCATATATTATCAAATTCTCTTTCTACATAGTCAACCTTGGCGATATAAACAGTACACGGTAATGTTTTTGACCTACGATTATTCCCTCAGTGGCCTTCAAGCAGTGAGATAGTGATGTGAGACGTTCCATATATTATCAAATTCTTTCTCTAATAATTATTTTAAACATTGCTTTATATAATAGATTTTCTCTTATCTTTTATATTTTTATTTACCGTTTATATTTGCGAATTAAAATTTATATAGTACATTAAAAAATTAATTATATATTATATTATATATAAGATTATATGTAATATAATATAACCCTACCATGGGGTACACCTTGTCGCGGTGGGAGGGCTTAGTATCTGGACGGTGCCTTGAGGTTTATCTTAAATTTTTCAATTTATGATAAATCTTAAGGTGCCTGAATGAGAAGCTAAGTACCCTTTCGCGTCGTCGGTGCCGTCAACGCGCCGCGGACGGCATGCGCTTCGTCAACGCGTCGCGTTTTCGCGTTGTAATTCTCGTAAGTGAAATGGGATTTTCGCTCGTACCGAAACCGGGAATGCCGTTAAAGGTATATACATATTAAGTATATACATTGCGCGATCAAATATAAAATTTTTAATCGCGTCGAAATAGTGCGGGAGTGCCGTTCAGTATCGCGCGTAAAATAATGAAAATAGCGATATAAAAATATCGCTCGCGAGTGCGGGAGTGTCGTTAAAAGTATCGCGCGCCAACAACATGAGAGGAGGAGGAGGCCTGGGAGAGGCATCTTGCATCGGCGGAGCAACCTGATGGTAAATATCTATTATTTATATATTAATTGTTATAAATCGTTAACTTGTTATAAATGAACAATAATCTTATTCTTAATCTTATTATTTTATTATTATTTAAATGAATTAAAGAGAAAGATTTTTATAAAAGTCAAATATAAAATTTTCTACTTAAAAAACAGTTTCAAAATTAAAAAATTTTTTCATACGTGTTCATCTGCTTATTATTTTACACATCGGATATAAAATTCCGCGTGATAAAAATTTTTTAAAATATTATTTGGATTTTGTGAGCATTATTATAAACGAATTTTATATTTGTATGTTACAGACAACTAGCTTCGATAACAACAACTCCGCTGTTGCGCATCAGTGCCGGTGAGTGAAAAAAACTTTTATTTAACTTTAAGATAACGGATTCATAGAGATTGCAAATGTAGATGTAGATGTAGATGTATATTATAGATTGTAGATAAATCCGTTGCTTTAAAATGGATGAGCTAAGATGGATTAAATTAAATAAAATAATTAAATTAAATTAATTAAATTAAATTAAATAATTTTAATAAGTTCTTTTGAACTTATGCTTTGCATCTATTGCAAAAATTTATTGAAATATTAATTAAAAAAAGAAGATATCAAGAAAAGATTTTTTTTGAAAAGACTTTGTCTAATTTATTAAAGAAAGGACACATACATGCATTAACATTTATCAATTTTATCAACTTTTGATGCTAATTTATTCTTATAATATGCACTTATCTTCTAATTGCTCATTGCTCATCCATCGTAGAATTTGTTTGTAGATATTGTTTTTAAACTTTTCTTTAACTTAATATAAAGCCAAATGATTAATTAATTAAATAATTTGTAATATGATAAATACACACATTAATTTTATATTTTATTACAAAATATAATTTATAGAAATTTGTAGTAATTTGGCTTTTGTAGTAATTTCAGTTAAAATAAAGTTATCTTCAATATTTAATGAACGATCGTGAAATCGAATGATCCCTACTAAATAAGCGTAAATATTTCACGGACTTTTGCCAGTAATTATCCGGCAAAAGAAGGAGTAATTATCTCCTTCTTCGATCTCTGATTAGAGATCGAGAAAGAAAGTCTTATTTTTTATTTTATCCATTTGAAAGTAATATTAGTAATTATAACGAATTATTGAGATTCTTGATATCGATTAAAATGACATCAAACACGACGTAAATCGGATAACTTTTAAATGGTGTGATAATAAAAATTTTGATTATATATTTAACTACATTTATTCGATTGATACTGTGTTTGATGTTATTTTAATAGCAAAATTTTAATAAAAATTTTAATAAAAATTAATTAATTAAAAATTAATTAGCGACATGAAACAGTATCGCAACGATAAATCTTTATCAAATCGAAATCATTTATTACCGCGATTAAAAATTGAAACAGGTTATACATAAAAGAGGATAAGAGATTATGTTGTGATATTTCGAACACCGATACTTATCACAATATTTCTCTATAATATTAAAGTATAATATTAGAATTAAATATATTTCGATTCAATGCTTTAAGTTTCCTCAAAATTTCTAAATACACAATTTAATCGAAAATCAATTTAATCGAAATTATAAAAATTTAAAATATTAAATAATCACTTAAATAATTGCGATTTTTTCGAACAATAAGTATTATTTTAATATTTAGAATCACAAATATATTTCATCCGTTTACTTTATCGTTCTACTTGATAAATTAAATATAATTTGGGATGTGAGAAAACGCGAAATAAAACAATAGATTTATAGAAGCAAATAATTAGCATAACAAAAGAATGCGTGAATTTGATAAATAATTAATTTTAATCAATAAATTAAATACTTTCATAATTTAATACTTTGCGTTAATGTATATTTTATAATATATAAAATATTTCAGTAACGAATTATCGATAATACGATGTTCGATTTTGGTAATATAAAATATAAACAGTAGCGTTCTATGTGGTGCCGCTTTGTCATCATTCGTACGGTGACTCTCGAGTAATAAAGTTGTGCTAAGAAACGTTTTGTATATTGTAATTTTTCTACTAAACATGATTACAATTAGTAAGGAAACATAATTTACTATAAATTTTAATAAAAATTAATTAATTAAAAATTAATTAACGTCATGAAACAGTATCGCAACCATAAATCTTTATCAAGTAGCAATTATTTATTACCGCGATTAAAAATTGAAACAGGTTATACATAAAAGAGGATAAAAGATTATGTTGTGATATTTCGATTATCGATACTTATTACAATATTTCTCTATAATATTATAATAGAATATAATATTAGAATCAAATATATTTCGATTTAATGCTTTAAGTTTTCTCAATCTTTCTAAATACATAATTTAATCGAAAATCGATGAAATTATAGGGATTTAAAATATTAAATAATCATTTTGATAATTGCGATTTTTACGGACAATAATTATTATTTTAATATTTAGAATTACAAATATATTTCATCCGTGTTACTTTATCGTTCCACTTGATAATTTAAATATAATTTGGGAGAGAACGCGAAGTAAAACAATCGATTTATAAAAGCAAATAATTAGCATTACAAAAAACTGCGTGAATTGTTTGATAAATAATTAATTTTAACCAATAAATTAAATACTTTCATAATTTAATATTTTACGTTAATGTATATTTTATAATATATAAAATATTTCGGTAACGAATTATCGATAACACGATTTTTGATTTTGGAAATATAAAATATAAACAGTAGCGCGCTATACGGTGCCGCTTTGTCATCATTCGTACGGTGACTCTCGAGTAATAAAGTAGTAGTAAGAATCGCTTTGCATATTGTAATTTTTTTACCAAACATTATTACAGTTAGTATGGAAACATAATTTACTATAAATTTTAATAAAAATTAATCAATTAAAAATTAATTAGTGACCTGAAACAGTATCGCAACGATAAATCTTTATGAAACCGCAATCATTTATTACCGCGATTAAAAATTGAAACAGGTTATACATAAAAGAGGATAAAAGATTATGTTGTGATATTTCGATCATCGATACTTATTACAATAATCCTCTATAATATTATTATAGAATAAAATATTAGAATCAAATATATTTCGATTTAATGCTTTAAGTTTTCTCAATCTTTCTAAATACACAATTTAATCGAAAATCGATGAAATTATAGGGATTTAAAATATTAAATAATCACTTAAATAATTGCGATTTTTTCGAACAATAAGTATTATTTTAATATTTAGAATCACAAATATATTTCATCCGTTTATTTTATCGTTCTACTTGATAAATTAAATATAATTTGGGATGTGAGAAAACGCGAAGTAAAACAATAGATTTATAGAAGCAAATAATTAGTATAACAAAAGAATGCGTGAATTTGATAAATAATTAATTTTAATCAATAAATTAAATACTTTCATAATTTAATAATTTACGTTAATGTATATTTTATAATATATAAAATATTTCAGTAACGAATTATCGATAATACGATGTTCGATCTGGGTAATATAAAATATAAACAGTAGCGCTCTGTGTGGTGCCGCTTTGTCATCATTCATACGGTGACTCTCGAGTAATAAAGTTGTGCTAAGAAACGTTTTGTATATTGTAATTTTTCTACTAAACATGATTACAATTAGTAAGGAAACATAATTTACTATAAATTTTAATAAAAATTAATTAATTAAAAATTAATTAACGTCATGAAACAGTATCGCAACCATAAATCTTTATCAAATAGCAATTATTTATTACCGCGATTAAAAATTGAAACAGATTATACATAAAAGAGGATAAAAGATTATGTTGTGATATTTCGATTATCGATACTTATTACAATATTTCTCTATAATATTATTATAGAATATAATATTAGAATCAAATATATTTCGATTTAATGCTTTAAGTTTTCTCAATCTTTCTAAATACATAATTTAATCGAAAATCGATGAAATTATAGGGATTTAAAATATTAAATAATCATTTTGATAATTGCGATTTTTACGGACAATAATTATTATTTTAATATTTAGAATTACAAATATATTTCATCCGTGTTACTTTATCGTTCCACTTGATAATTTAAATATAATTTGGGAGAGAACGCGAAGTAAAACAATCGATTTATAAAAGCAAATAATTAGCATTACAAAAAACTGCGTGAATTGTTTGATAAATAATTAATTTTAACCAATAAATTAAATACTTTCATAATTTAATATTTTACGTTAATGTATATTTTATAATATATAAAATATTTCGGTAACGAATTATCGATAACACGATTTTTGATTTTGGAAATATAAAATATAAACAGTAGCGCGCTATACGGTGCCGCTTTGTCATCATTCGTACGGTGACTCTCGAGTAATAAAGTAGTAGTAAGAATCGCTTTGCATATTGTAATTTTTTTACCAAACATTATTACAGTTAGTATGGAAACATAATTTACTATAAATTTTAATAAAAATTAATCAATTAAAAATTAATTAGTGACCTGAAACAGTATCGCAACGATAAATCTTTATGAAACCGCAATCATTTATTACCGCGATTAAAAATTGAAACAGGTTATACATAAAAGAGGATAAAAGATTATGTTGTGATATTTCGATCATCGACTTATTACAATAATCCTCTATAATATTATTATAGAATAAAATATTAGAATCAAATATATTTCGATTTAATGCTTTAAGTTTTCTCAATCTTTCTAAATACACAATTTAATCGAAAATCGATGAAATTATAGGGATTTAAAATATTAAATAATCACTTAAATAATTGCGATTTTTTCGAACAATAAGTATTATTTTAATATTTAGAATCACAAATATATTTCATCCGTTTATTTTATCGTTCTACTTGATAAATTAAATATAATTTGGGATGTGAGAAAACGCGAAGTAAAACAATAGATTTATAGAAGCAAATAATTAGTATAACAAAAGAATGCGTGAATTTGATAAATAATTAATTTTAATCAATAAATTAAATACTTTCATAATTTAATAATTTACGTTAATGTATATTTTATAATATATAAAATATTTCAGTAACGAATTATCGATAATACGATGTTCGATCTGGGTAATATAAAATATAAACAGTAGCGCTCTGTGTGGTGCCGTTTTGTCATCATTCATACGGTGACTCTCGAGTAATAAAGTTGTGCTAAGAAACGTTTTGTATATTGTAATTTTTCTACTAAACATGATTACAATTAGTAAGGAAACATAATTTACTATAAATTTTAATAAAAATTAATTAATTAAAAATTAATTAACGTCATGAAACAGTATCGCAACCATAAATCTTTATCAAATAGCAATTATTTATTACCGCGATTAAAAATTGAAACAGATTATACATAAAAGAGGATAAAAGATTATGTTGTGATATTTCGATTATCGATACTTATTACAATATTTCTCTATAATATTATTATAGAATATAATATTAGAATCAAATATATTTCGATTTAATGCTTTAAGTTTTCTCAATCTTTCTAAATACACAATTTAATCGAAAATCGATGAAATTATAGGGATTTAAAATATTAAATAATCACTTTGATAATTGCGATTTTTACGGACAATAATTATTATTTTAATATTTAGAATTACAAATATATTTCATCCGTGTTACTTTATCGTTCAACTTGATAATTTAAATATAATTTGGGAGAGAACGCGAAGTAAAACAATCGATTTATAGAAGCAAATAATTAGCATAACAAAAAACTGCGTGAATTGTTTGATAAATAATTAATTTTAACCAATAAATTAAATACTTTCATAATTTAATATTTTACGTTAATGTATATTTTATAATATATAAAATATTTCGGTAACGAATTATCGATAACACGATGTTTGATTTCGGAAATATATAAATATAAACAGTAGCGCGCTATACGGTGCCGCTTTGTCATCATTCATACGGTGACTCTCGAGTAATAAAGTAGTAGTAAGAAACGTTTTGTATATTGTAATTTTTTTACTAAACATGATTACAATTAGTATGGAAACATAATTTACTATAAATTTTAATAAAAATTAATTAATTAAAAATTAATTAGCGACATGGAACAGTATCGCAACGATAAATCTTTATGAAATCTCAATCATTAATTACTACGATTAAAAATTGAAACAGGTTATACATAAAAGAGGATAAAAGATTATGTTGTGATATTTCGATCATCGATACTTATTACAATAATTCTCTATAATATTAGAATATAATATTAGAATCAAATATATATCGATTCAATGCTTTAAGTTTTCTCAATCTTTCTAAATACACAATTTAATCGAAAATCGATGAAATTATAGGGATTTAAAATAGTAAAAAATCACTTTGATAATTGCGATTTTTACGGACAATAATTATTATTTTAATATTTAGAATCACAAATATATTTCATCCGTGTTACTTTATCGTTCTACTTGATAATCTAAATATAATTTGGGATGTGAGAAAACGCGAAGTAAAACAATCGAATTATAGATGCACAGAATTAGCATAACAAAAGGTTCCGTGATAAATTGTTTAATAAATAATCAATTTTAGTCAGTAAATTAAAATACTTTATTAACTTAATATTCTGCGTTAATGTATATTTTACAATTTATAAAATATTTCAGCTAATTTTCGATTACATGACGTTTGACTTTTACAATATAAAATATAAACAATGGGGCGCTATACGTTACCGCATTGTCGTCAATCGCACAGTGACTCTCGAGTAATAAAGTAGTGGTGAGAAACGCTTCGTATATTATAATTTTTTTTGTTAAACGCAATTATGATTAGTCTTGAAAGATAATTTGCTTTGAATATTAATAAATGTTAATTAATTAAAAATTATTAACGACATGAAACTGTATTGCAACGATAAATCTTCATCGAATCGCAGTCATTTATTACCGCAATTAAAAATTGAAACAGATTATGCATAAAAGAGAACAAGAGATTATGTTGTAATATTTCGATCATCGATACTTATTACAATATTTCACTATAATATTAGAATATAATATTAGAATCAAATATATTTCGATTCAATGCTTTAAGTTTTCTCAATTTTTCTAAATACACAATTTAATCGAAAATTTATGAAATTATAGGGATTTAAAATATTAAATAATCACTTTGATAATTGCGATTTTTACGGACAATAATTATTATTTTAATATTTAGAATAACAAATAAATTTTATCCGTGTTACTTTATCGTTCTACTTGATAATTTAAATATAATTTGGGATGTGAGAGAACGCGAAGTAAAACAATCGGTTTATCGAAGCAAATAATTAGCATAAGAAAAGACTGCGTGAATTGTTAGATAAATAATTAATTTTAACCAATAAATTAAATACTTTCATAATTTAATATATTACGTTAATGTATATTTTATAATATATAAAATATTTCGGTATCGAATTATCGATGACACGATGTACGATTTTGGCAATATAAAATATAAACAGTAGCGCTCTATACGGTGACGCTTTATCATCATTCGTACGGTGACTCTCGAGTAATAAAGTAGTGGTAAGAAACGCTTTGAATAATGTAATTTTTTTACTAAACATGATTACAATTCGTATGGAAACATAATTTAGTATAAATTTTAATAAAAATTAATGAATTAAAAATTAATTAGCGACATGAAACTTTATCGCAACGATGAATCTTTATCAAATCGCAATCATTTATTACCGCGATTAAAAATTGAAACAGGTTATACATAAAACAGAATAAGAGATTATGTTGTGATATTTCGATCATCGATACTTATTACAATATTTCACTATAATATTAGAATATAATATTAGAATCAAATATATTTCGATTCAATGCTTTAAGTTTTCTCAATCTTTCTAAATACACAATTTAATCGAAAATTGATGAAATTATAGGGATTTAAAATATTAAATAATCACTTTAATAATTGCGATTTTTACGGACAATAATTGTTATTTTAATATTTAGAATAACAAATAAATTTTATCCGTGTTACTTTATCGTTCTACTTGATAATTTAAATATAATTTGGGATGTGAGAGAACGCGAAGTAAAACAATCGGTTTATAGAAGCAAATAATTAGCATAAGAAAAGACTGCGTGAATTGTTAGATAAATAATTAATTTTAACCAATAAATTAAATACTTTCATAATTTAATATTTTACGTTAATGTATATTTTATAATATATAAAATATTTCGGTATCGAATTATCGATGACACGATGTACGATTTTGGCAATATAAAATATAAACAGTATCGCTCTATACGGTGCCGCTTTGTCATCATTCATACGGTGACTCTCGAGTATTAAAGTAGTGGTAAGAAACGTTTTGAATAATGTAATTTTTTTACTAAACATGATTACAATTAGTATGGAAACATAATTTAGTATAAATTTTAATAAAAATTAATCAATTAAAAATTAATTAGCGATCTGAAACAGTATCGCAACGATAAATCTTTATCAAATCGCAATCATTTATTACCGCGATTAAAAATTGAAACAGGTTATACATAAAACAGGATAAGAGATTATGTTGTGGTATTTCGATCATCGATGCTTATTATAATATTTCTTTATAATATTAGAATATAATATTAGAATCAAATATATATTGATTCAATGCTTTAAGTTTTCTCAATCTTTCTAAATACACAATTTAATCGAAAATTGATGAAATTATAGGGATTTAAAATATTAAATAATCACTTTAATAATTGCGATTTTTACGGACAATAATTATTATTTTAATATTTAGAATAACAAATAAATTTTATCCGTGTTACTTTATCGTTCTACTTGATAATTTAAATATAATTTGGGATGTGAGAGAACGCGAAATAAACTAATCGATTTATGGAATCAAATAATTAGCATAACAAAAGACTGCGTGAATTATTTGATAAATAATTAGTTTTAACCAATAACTTAAATACCTTCATAATTTAATATTTTATAATACGTTAATGTATATTTTATAATATGTAAAATATTTCGATAACGAATTATCGATAACACGATTTTTGATTTTGGAAATATAAAATATAAACAGTAGCGCGCTATACGGTGCCGCTGTGTCATCATTCGTACGGTGACTCTCGAGTAATAAAGTAGTGGTAAGAATCGCTTTGCATATTGTAATTTTTTTACTAAACATTATTACAGTTAGTACGGAAACATAATTTACTATAAATTTACTATAAATTTTAATAAAAATTAATCAATTAAAAATTAATTAGCGACCTGAAACAGTATCGCAACGATAAATCTTTATCAAATCGCAATCATTTATTACCGCGATTAAAAATTGAAACAGGTTATACATAAAAGAGGATATAAGATTATGTTGTGATATTTCGATCATCGATGCTCATTATAATATTTCTTTATAATATTAGAATATAATATTAGAATTAAATATATTTCGACCAATGCTTTAAGTTTTCTCAATCTTTCTAAATACACAATTTAATCGAAAATTGATGAAATTATAGGGATTTAAAATATTAAATAATCACTTTAATAATTGCGATTTTTACGGACAATAATTATTATTTTAATATTTAGAATAACAAATAAATTTTATCCGTGTTACTTTATCGTTCTACTTGATAATTTAAATATAATTTGGGATGTGAGAGAACGCGAAATAAACTAATCGATTTATGGAATCAAATAATTAGCATAACAAAAGACTGCGTGAATTATTTGATAAATAATTAGTTTTAACCAATAACTTAAATACCTTCATAATTTAATATTTTATAATACGTTAATGTATATTTTATAATATGTAAAATATTTCGATAACGAATTATCGATAACACGATTTTTGATTTTGGAAATATAAAATATAAACAGTAGCGCGCTATACGGTGCCGCTGTGTCATCATTCGTACGGTGACTCTCGAGTAATAAAGTAGTGGTAAGAATCGCTTTGCATATTGTAATTTTTTTACTAAACATTATTACAGTTAGTACGGAAACATAATTTACTATAAATTTACTATAAATTTTAATAAAAATTAATCAATTAAAAATTAATTAGCGACCTGAAACAGTATCGCAACGATAAATCTTTATCAAATCGCAATCATTTATTACCGCGATTAAAAATTGAAACAGGTTATATATAAAAGAGGATATAAGATTATGTTGTGATATTTCGATTATCGATGCTTATTATAATATTTCTTTATAATATTAGAATATAATATTAGAATTAAATATATTTCGACCAATGCTTTAATTTTCTCAATCTTTCTAAATACACAATTTAATCGAAAATCGATGAAATTTTAGGGATTTAAAATATTAAATAATCACTTTGATAATTGCGATTTTTACAGACAATAATTATTATTTTAATATTTAGAATTACAAATATATTTCATCCGTATTTCTTTATCGTTCTACTTGATAATTTAAATATAATTTGGGAGAGAACGCGAAGTAAAACAATCGATTTATAGAAGCAAATAATTAGCATAGGAAAAGACTGCGTGAATTGTTAGATAAATAATTAATTTTAACCAATAAATTAAATATTTTTATAATTTAATATTTTACGTTAATGTATATTTTATAATATATAAAATATTTTGGTATCGAATTATCGATGACACGATGTACGATTTTGGCAATATAAAATATAAACAGTATCGCTCTATACGGTGCCGCTTTGTCATCATTCGTACGGTGACTCTCGAGTAATAAAGTAGTGGTAAGAAACGCGTTGAATAATGTAATTTTTTTACTAAACATGATTATCATTCGTATGGAAACATAATTTAGTATAAATTTTAATAAAAATTAATGAATTAAAAATTAATTAGCGACATGAAACTTTATCGCAACGATGAATCTTTATCAAATCGCAATCATTTATTACCGCGATTAAAAATTGAAACAGGTTATACATAAAAGAGGATAAGACATTATGTTGTGATATTTCGATCATCGATACTTATTACAATATTTCATTATAATATTAGAATATAATAATAGAATCAAATATATTTCGATTCAATGCTTTAAGTTTTCTCAATCTTTCTAAATACACAATTTAATCGAAAATAGATGAAATTATAGGGATTTAAAATATTAAATAATCACTTTGATAATTGCGATCTTTACG
Source organism: Camponotus floridanus (assembly GCF_003227725.1). Classification (NCBI taxonomy): domain Eukaryota; kingdom Metazoa; phylum Arthropoda; class Insecta; order Hymenoptera; family Formicidae; genus Camponotus; species Camponotus floridanus. The sequence goes on from NW_020229331.1 coordinate 83,354, forward strand.
GACAATAATTATTATTTTAATATTTAGAATCACAAATATATTTCAACCGTGTTACTTTATCGTTCTACTTGATAATTTAAATATAATTTGGGATGTGAGAGAACGCGAAATAAACTAATCGATTTATGGAATCAAATAATTAGCATAACAAAAGACTGCGTGAATTATTTGATAAATAATTAATTTTAATCAATAACTTAAATACTTTCATAATTTAATATTTTATTATACGTTTATGTATATTTTATAATATATAAAATATTTCGGTAACGAATTATCTTTAATACGATTTTTGATTTTGAAAATATAAAATATAAACAGTAGCGTGCTATACGGTGCCGCTTTGTCATCATTCGTACGGTGACTCTCGAGTAATAAAGTAGTGGTAAGAATCGCTTTGCATATTGTAATTTTTTTACTAAACATTATTACAGTTAGTATGGAAACATAATTTACTATAAATTTTAATAAAAATTAATCAATTAAAAATTAATTAGCGACCTGAAACAGTATCGCAACGATAAATCTTTATCAAATCGCAATCATTTATTACCGCAATTAAAAATTGAAACAGGTTATACATAAAAGAGGATAAGAGATTATGTTGTGATATTTCGATCATCGATGCTTATTATAATATTTCTTTATAATATTAGAATATAATATTAGAATTAAATATATTTCGACCAATGCTTTAAATTTTCTCAATTTTTCTAAATACACAATTTAATCGAAAATTGATGAAATTTTAGGGATTTAAAATATTAAATAATCACTTTGATAATTGCGATTTTTACGGACAATAATTATTATTTTAATATTTAGAATCACAAATATATTTCATCCGTGTTACTTTATCGTTGTACTTGATAATCTAAATATAATTTGAAATTTGATAGAACGCGAAGTAATACAATCGATTCATAGATGCAAATAATTAGCATAACAAAGGTTCCGTGATAAATTGTTTAATAAATAATCAATTTATTCAGTAAATTAAAATACTTTATTAACTTAATATTTTGCGTTAATGTATATTTTACAATTTATAAAATATTTCAACTAATTATCGATAACATGACGTTCGACTTTAACAATATAAAATATAAACAATAGGGCGCTATACGTTACCGCTTTGTCATCATTCGCACAGTGACTCTCGAGTAATAAAGTAGTGGTGAGAAACGCTTCGTATATTATAATTTTTTTTCTTAAACGCGATTATGATTAGTCTTGAAAGATAATTTGCTTTGAATACTAATAAATGTTAATTAATTAAAAATTATTAACGACATGAAACTGTATTGCAACGATAAATCTTCATCGAATCGCAGTCATTAACTACCGCGATTAAAAATTGAAACAGATTATGCATAAAAGAGGATAAGAGATTATGTTGCGATATTTCGATCATCGACTCTTATTATAATATTTCTTTATAATATTAGAATAAAATATTAGAATTAAATATATATCGACCAATGCTTTAAATTTTCTCATTCTGTGTTAAGTAAATACACAATTTAATCGAAAATTGATTAAATTATAGGGATCCAAAATATTAAATAATCATTTCGGTAATTGCGATTTTTACGGACCATAATTATTATTTTAATATTTACAATTACAAATATATTTCATACATTTTACTTTATCGTTCTACTTGATAATTTAAATATAATTTCGGATGTGAGAGAACGTTAAGTAAAACAATCGAATTATAGATGCAAATAATTAGCATAACAATAGACTGCGTGAATTGTTCGATAAATAATAATTTTAATCAATAAATTAAATACTTTCATAATTTAATATTTTACGTTAATGTATATTTTATAATATATAAAATATTTTGGTATCGAATTATCGATGACACGATGTACGATTTTGGCAATATAAAATATAAACAGTATCGCTCTATACGGTGCCGCTTTGTCATCATTCATACGGTGACTCTCGAGTATTAAAGTAGTGGTAAGAAACGTTTTGAATAATGTAATTTTTTTACTAAACATGATTACAATTAGTATGGAAACATAATTTAGTATAAATTTTAATAAAAATTAATGAATTAAAAATTAATTAGCGACATGAAACTTTATCGCAACGATGAATCTTTATCAAATCACAATCATTTATTACCGCGATTAAAAATTGAACCAGATTATGCATAAAAGAGGATAAGAGATTATGTTGTGATATTTCGATCATCGATGCTTATTATAAAATTTATTTATAATATTAGAATATAATATTAGAATTAAATATATTTCAACATAATTGTATGATATTAACAATGAACAGTGATATTAACAATGAATGATACAGTTATCTTAAACCTCATTGCGAATTTACTTCCTTGCGAAGAAGATGACTTGAAAACAAATCGAAACGTCGTCTGCACATGTTTATCATTTAATCTTGTTTATATATACTTTTATATTATACTTACCGCTTTTATTTTACTTAAATTTATATCATGTTATTTAATTATTTTGGATTAATATATAACTACCCCTGATTTATTTCATACTAAAAGCTCTCAAAGCCTATACTCTCACTCCATTTAATTATTTTTTATAGAGAGCATATTAATTACAATTATTATATTATATCATATTATATATAAAAAAAAAATTATATATAATATAACCCTCCCATGGGGTACACCTTGTCGCGGTGGGAGGGCTTAGTACTTGGATGGTGTCTTGAGATTTATCTTAAATTTTTCTATTTATAATAAATCTTAAGGTGCTTGAAAGGGAAGCTAAGTACCCTTTCGCGTCGTCGGTGCCGTCAACGTGCCGCGGACGGCTGCGCTTCGTAACCGCGTTTTCGCGTTATAGTATTATCGCGTTATCGCGTTTTCGCGTTTTCAAAATCCCAATTTCGTTTTTGTCAACGAGTCTCTCCTTCCGACGCCAACTAACTGGGATGTTTCATCGAGTCGTTGCTTTGCGACGTACTCGCGCCTTGTGCAACGTGGCACTTGGTGATGCCGGCCGCGCAGAACGTATGTCCAGTATAAAATGTACATGGGCGCGCGGGTTCGATGCTTCGCGCTCGATCGGCTTAGTGATGAACACGCTCTGCTTCGTCAATTGATTTGGCCCGAATCGGTTAGAACTCGATCGATTGTTCGAAATGGTCGTCAATGGGTCCCTTCTCTTTGCTCGTCTACCTTACAGCCACACGCCTAGCGTGTGTTAACCCTGTCGAGGAGTCGAGTGGATTCCCCTAGGCACGATTTTCGCTCGGTAAAAGGGGTTGCCTCCCCATTTTCTAAATTGCTGAATGTTAGCTTTTAAAAAATGTGGGTATCCTCTTCTTTTACCGTCTATCAGCCTTGTGTACTGCGCTAGTGATATAGCATCCGTGCGGGTCACTTGAAATCGTGCTTAGCGGGTCCAGGTTCGATACGAGATAGGATAATTATGCGCGAAAAAGAGCTGGTGAACTTTATTTTCCTCTATTCCGTCAATCGTTTCGTCTTCTTTCCGGTTCGGGCCTAATCTTTGCTCGTTGTATCGTTGCATTCCCGACCTGTTGGCTCGAAATTGATTCTCGCGAAATGAAATGGGATTTTCGCTCGTACCGAAACCGGGAGTGTCGGACAAAGTATATATATATTAAATATATACATCGCGCGACAAAATTTTTAATCATACCGAATTAGTGCGGGAGTGCCGTTTAGTATCGCGCGTAAAATAACGAAAATAGCGATATAAAAATATCGCTCGCGAGTGCGGGAGTGCCGTTGAAAGTATCGCGCGTCAACAACATGAGAGGAGGAGGAGGCCTGGGAGAGGCATCTTGCATCGGCGGAGCAACCTGATGGTGAATATTTATTATTTGTATATCAATTGTTATAAATCGTACGCATAATAATTCGATCTTATTATTTAAATGAATTTAAGAGAAAATTAGAGAGAAAGATTTTTATAAAAGTTATATAAAACTTTGTAAAAAACTTTCTTGAAAAACAGTTTTAAAATTTTATAAAATTTTTCCACACGTGTTTATCTCTGCTTATTATTTTACACATCGGATATAAAATTCCGCGCGATAAAAATTTTTTGAAATATTGATTGCATTTTGTGAGCATTAATATAAATGAATTTTATATTTGTATGTTACAGACAACTAGCTTCGATAACAACAACTCCGCTGTTGCGCATCAGTGCCGGTGAGTGAGAAAAACTTTTATTTAACTTTAAGGTAACGGATTCGTAGAGATTGTAGATGTAGATTGTAGATTGTAGATTGTAGATTGTAGATTGTAGATTGTAGATTGTGAATTGTAGAGTAAGTCCGTTGCCTTAAAATGGATGAGCTAGGATAGATTAAATTAAATAACTTTTAATAAATTCTTTCGAAATGCTTTGCATCTGTTGCGAAAATATATTGAAGTATTAATTTAAAAAAGAGAATCAAGAAAAGAAATTTTTTTTTGTAAAGACTTGACTAGTTTATTAAATCAAGAGCACGCATTAATAATTTTAACAATTTTATCAATTTTTGATACTACTTTATTCTTATAACGCGCACTTATTTTATTCTAATTTCTTATATCATAGCTCATCCATTGTAGAATTTGTTTGTAGATATTGTTTTTAAATTTTACTTTAACTTAAAATAAAGCCAAACGATTAATTAATTAAATAGTTTGTAATATCATAAAAGTTATACACGTACATGAATTTTATATTTTATTAGAAAATATAGTGTATAGAAATTTGTAGTAATTTGGCTTTATTTGAGTTAAAATAAAGTTATATTCAAATATTTAAGAAACGATCGTAAAATCGAGCGATCGTTACGATGAGCGTGAAATATTTACGCTCATTTGCCGGTAATTAATCGGCAAAAAAAGGAGTGTTTATCTCCTTTTTCGATCTCTGATTAGAGATCGAGCGAGAAAGTGGCCAGAATCAACGAAAAGTAAGTTCAATTGGCCTGAAGAAAAGCTTTACGTACAATAGTACGTAATGTCGGACATTTATTCACGCGGTTAGGGCATGCGGTTAGAGAATGTAATTAGGGCACGTAATTAAAATATACGTGATTAGAGATAGGCTTTCCTCGAATATTTTCACTTAATCGAGAAATAGGATTGTTAGGGCTATTAGGTGATCATTAGGTTTTTTTCCTTTCAAATTCCTTTCTATTATGTCATGCTATTAGGTCATCATTAGGTTTTTTCCTTTCAATTTTCCTTTCAAAAAGTAGAGGATTGTTAGGGCTATTATGTGATTAATTTAGCTGATTTTATATTATGTATCTTTTAAGGAATCAGGAAATGTAAGTTTAAATAATATTAGGGAAAACAAATTAATAAATATTTCAATAATTACGAGGGTCGTTTGATAAATTTGGTAAAAAAGCAAGTAAAACACATTGTTTTGGAAAAAACAATCTACGTTATTTCTCAACATAGTCTCCATTGAGGTCTATACACTTGGTCGAACGAGATTCCAATTTTTTAACTGTCGAAAAAATAGACTGTCTCAAAACTTGCAAAATACTCGTTGAATTTCACGGAAATTTACCAAACTTATCAAACGACCCACGTATATTATTAACATTAAGAATTTTTAAGGGATCAATATTTTTTCAGTGTTTTTTTATAGGTATTTTATTTATATAAGGATGAAAATTAACTTGTTAACATTCAATAATTTGTATAGTAATACGAATTTTTTTGCGAAATTTTATGTACTTATGTAATACGAAATTTTAAATGAAAAATTTAAAATACAAATTTATATATTAAGCTATTTTTTAGTAATATGAATAATAAATTTCGTATATTTATGAATTTATAAGTTATTTTTAAATATAAAAATCGAATGATTTAAAATAGAATTAAGAATGATATTAAAGAATAGATATTAAAGAATGAATAGAATTTATAGGAAAAGATTTATTATTAAAATTTCAAAGAAAATTTTAATTCAAATAATATTTTTAAATAATAACTTTTCGAAAATTTATATATTCATTTATTTATATATTTATGGTTTTAATTTAAATAGTAATTTTTACAAAATTTATGTATTTATATACTTATATATACATTTAAGGTTTTAGTTTAAATTATAATAATTTTTATATAAAATTTATATGTTTATTTTCTTATATATAGATGTTTGTGTATTTATGTATTTAAAGTTTTAATTTAAATAATAATTTTTATAAAATTTATATATTTATATATATTTTGAGATAATTTCATTAATTGTATTTTATTAATTTTATTTATATAAATTTATCTAAACAGCTTATATTATTAAAGTTTAATATCGAAGATATTAAGAAAATTATTTTTTTTAGATATTTGTGAATATATATTGAGTGTATATAATATTGAATATAGTGAATATTATGAATATATATTGTATTTATATAATAGAAATATAATTGTATGTATTATAGAATAGAAATTTAATTGTATGTATTATATATATTGTATGTATTATATATATTGTTTGTATTATATATAATTGTATGTATTATATATATTGTATTGTATGTATATTGTATGTATTATGTATAATTGTTTGTATTATATATATTGTATTTATATAATAGAAATTTAATTGTATGTATTATAGAATAGAAATTTAATTGTATGTATTATATATTATTTTTATAATAAAAATATAATGTTTTATTATTAAACTGTATAAATTAAAGAAATAAAATGAAATAAATCATTAAAATTTTTAAATATTCCTTTTAAGAAATAGGATAGTAGTTTGTTAGGGCTACTCCATATAATGCTCCTTATGCACATTCCAGGGACTTGCGCGTTGGAAGACTAAGGAAAGGCGCGTGGGGTTTTTAGTTGGTAGTCCCTGCCGTTAAAATGGCGGCGGGGAGAGCCCAACACTACCCCGACGGGACCGCTAGATAGGTCCCGGCGGGGTGTGCATAAGGTGCATTTTCCCCACGTAAAAAAAAAAAAAAAAAAAATTGTTAAATTATGTTGTATTACAATTTCAAATTATATCATATTATATTTTAATAATGAATTTCAACAATGAATAACATAATATCCGACATGAACAATACCGTGCTAATGATTTTGTTTTACGGTCTTGTTATGCAAATTTAAATTTATATACTATATTGCAAAATAAATGCTGCAATTGTATATATTATATTATATATAAAATTATATATAATATAACCCTCCCATGGGGTACACCTTGTCGCGGTGGGAGGGCTTAGTACTTGGATGGTGTCTTGAGATTTATCTTAAATTTTTCTATTTATAATAAATCTTAAGGTGCTTGAAAGGGAAGCTAAGTACCCTTTCGCGTCGTCGGTGCCGTCAACGTGCCGCGGACGGCTGCGCTTCGTAACCGCGTTTTCGCGTTATAGTATTATCGCGTTATCGCGTTTTCGCGTTTTCAAAATCCCAATTTCGTTTTTGTCAACGAGTCTCTCCTTCCGACGCCAACTAACTGGGATGTTTCATCGAGTCGTTGCTTTGCGACGTACTCGCGCCTTGTGCAACGTGGCACTTGGTGATGCCGGCCGCGCAGAACGTATGTCCAGTATAAAATGTACATGGGCGCGCGGGTTCGATGCTTCGCGCTCGATCGGCTTAGTGATGAACACGCTCTGCTTCGTCAATTGATTTGGCCCGAATCGGTTAGAACTCGATCGATTGTTCGAAATGGTCGTCAATGGGTCCCTTCTCTTTGCTCGTCTACCTTACAGCCACACGCCTAGCGTGTGTTAACCCTGTCGAGGAGTCGAGTGGATTCCCCTAGGCACGATTTTCGCTCGGTAAAAGGGGTTGCCTCCCCATTTTCTAAATTGCTGAATGTTAGCTTTTAAAAAATGTGGGTATCCTCTTCTTTTACCGTCTATCAGCCTTGTGTACTGCGCTAGTGATATAGCATCCGTGCGGGTCACTTGAAATCGTGCTTAGCGGGTCCAGGTTCGATACGAGATAGGATAATTATGCGCGAAAAAGAGCTGGTGAACTTTATTTTCCTCTATTCCGTCAATCGTTTCGTCTTCTTTCCGGTTCGGGCCTAATCTTTGCTCGTTGTATCGTTGCATTCCCGACCTGTTGGCTCGAAATTGATTCTCGCGAAATGAAATGGGATTTTCGCTCGTACCGAAACCGGGAGTGTCGGACAAAGTATATATATATTAAATATATACATCGCGCGACAAAATTTTTAATCATACCGAATTAGTGCGGGAGTGCCGTTTAGTATCGCGCGTAAAATAACGAAAATAGCGATATAAAAATATCGCTCGCGAGTGCGGGAGTGCCGTTGAAAGTATCGCGCGTCAACAACATGAGAGGAGGAGGAGGCCTGGGAGAGGCATCTTGCATCGGCGGAGCAACCTGATGGTGAATATTTATTATTTGTATATCAATTGTTATAAATCGTACGCATAATAATTCGATCTTATTATTTAAATGAATTTAAGAGAAAATTAGAGAGAAAGATTTTTATAAAAGTTATATAAAACTTTGTAAAAAACTTTCTTGAAAAACAGTTTTAAAATTTTATAAAATTTTTCCACACGTGTTTATCTCTGCTTATTATTTTACACATCGGATATAAAATTCCGCGCGATAAAAATTTTTTGAAATATTGATTGCATTTTGTGAGCATTAATATAAATGAATTTTATATTTGTATGTTACAGACAACTAGCTTCGATAACAACAACTCCGCTGTTGCGCATCAGTGCCGGTGAGTGAGAAAAACTTTTATTTAACTTTAAGGTAACGGATTCGTAGAGATTGTAGATGTAGATTGTAGATTGTAGATTGTAGATTGTAGATTGTAGATTGTAGATTGTGAATTGTAGAGTAAGTCCGTTGCCTTAAAATGGATGAGCTAGGATAGATTAAATTAAATAACTTTTAATAAATTCTTTCGAAATGCTTTGCATCTGTTGCGAAAATATATTGAAGTATTAATTTAAAAAAGAGAATCAAGAAAAGAAATTTTTTTTTGTAAAGACTTGACTAGTTTATTAAATCAAGAGCACGCATTAATAATTTTAACAATTTTATCAATTTTTGATACTACTTTATTCTTATAACGCGCACTTATTTTATTCTAATTTCTTATATCATAGCTCATCCATTGTAGAATTTGTTTGTAGATATTGTTTTTAAATTTTACTTTAACTTAAAATAAAGCCAAACGATTAATTAATTAAATAGTTTGTAATATCATAAAAGTTATACACGTACATGAATTTTATATTTTATTAGAAAATATAGTGTATAGAAATTTGTAGTAATTTGGCTTTATTTGAGTTAAAATAAAGTTATATTCAAATATTTAAGAAACGATCGTAAAATCGAGCGATCGTTACGATGAGCGTGAAATATTTACGCTCATTTGCCGGTAATTAATCGGCAAAAAAAGGAGTGTTTATCTCCTTTTTCGATCTCTGATTAGAGATCGAGCGAGAAAGTGGCCAGAATCAACGAAAAGTAAGTTCAATTGGCCTGAAGAAAAGCTTTACGTACAATAGTACGTAATGTCGGACATTTATTCACGCGGTTAGGGCATGCGGTTAGAGAATGTAATTAGGGCACGTAATTAAAATATACGTGATTAGAGATAGGCTTTCCTCGAATATTTTCACTTAATCGAGAAATAGGATTGTTAGGGCTATTAGGTGATCATTAGGTTTTTTTCCTTTCAAATTCCTTTCTATTATGTCATGCTATTAGGTCATCATTAGGTTTTTTCCTTTCAATTTTCCTTTCAAAAAGTAGAGGATTGTTAGGGCTATTATGTGATTAATTTAGCTGATTTTATATTATGTATCTTTTAAGGAATCAGGAAATGTAAGTTTAAATAATATTAGGGAAAACAAATTAATAAATATTTCAATAATTACGAGGGTCGTTTGATAAATTTGGTAAAAAAGCAAGTAAAACACATTGTTTTGGAAAAAACAATCTACGTTATTTCTCAACATAGTCTCCATTGAGGTCTATACACTTGGTCGAACGAGATTCCAATTTTTTAACTGTCGAAAAAATAGACTGTCTCAAAACTTGCAAAATACTCGTTGAATTTCACGGAAATTTACCAAACTTATCAAACGACCCACGTATATTATTAACATTAAGAATTTTTAAGGGATCAATATTTTTTCAGTGTTTTTTTATAGGTATTTTATTTATATAAGGATGAAAATTAACTTGTTAACATTCAATAATTTGTATAGTAATACGAATTTTTTTGCGAAATTTTATGTACTTATGTAATACGAAATTTATGTACTTTTATGTAATACGAAATTTTAAATGAAAAATTTAAAATACAAATTTATATATTAAGCTATTTTTTAGTAATATGAATAATAAATTTCGTATATTTATGAATTTATAAGTTATTTTAAATATAAAAATCGAATGATTTAAAATAGAATTAAGAATGATATTAAAGAATAGATATTAAAGAATGAATAGAATTTATAGGAAAAGATTTATTATTAAAATTTCAAAGAAAATTTTAATTCAAATAATATTTTTAAATAATAACTTTTCGAAAATTTATATATTCATTTATTTATATATTTATGGTTTTAATTTAAATAGTAATTTTTACAAAATTTATGTATTTATATACTTATATATACATTTAAGGTTTTAGTTTAAATTATAATAATTTTTATATAAAATTTATATGTTTATTTTCTTATATATAGATGTTTGTGTATTTATGTATTTAAAGTTTTAATTTAAATAATAATTTTTATAAAATTTATATATTTATATATATTTTGAGATAATTTCATTAATTGTATTTTATTAATTTTATTTATATAAATTTATCTAAACAGCTTATATTATTAAAGTTTAATATCGAAGATATTAAGAAAATTATTTTTTTTAGATATTTGTGAATATATATTGAGTGTATATAATATTGAATATAGTGAATATTATGAATATATATTGTATTTATATAATAGAAATATAATTGTATGTATTATAGAATAGAAATTTAATTGTATGTATTATATATATTGTATGTATTATATATATTGTTTGTATTATATATAATTGTATGTATTATATATATTGTATTGTATGTATATTGTATGTATTATGTATAATTGTTTGTATTATATATATTGTATTTATATAATAGAAATTTAATTGTATGTATTATAGAATAGAAATTTAATTGTATGTATTATATATTATTTTTATAATAAAAATATAATGTTTTATTATTAAACTGTATAAATTAAAGAAATAAAATGAAATAAATCATTAAAATTTTTAAATATTCCTTTTAAGAAATAGGATAGTAGTTTGTTAGAGCTACTCCATATAATGCTCCTTATGCACATTCCAGGGACTTGCGCGTTGGAAGACTAAGGAAAGGCGCGTGGGGTTTTTAGTTGGTAGTCCCTGCCGTTAAAATGGCGGCGGGGAGAGCCCAACACTACCCCGACGGGACCGCTAGATAGGTCCCGGCGGGGTGTGCATAAGGTGCATTTTCCCCACGTAAAAAAAAAAAAAAAAAAAATTGTTAAATTATGTTGTATTACAATTTCAAATTATATCATATTATATTTTAATAATGAATTTCAACAATGAATAACATAATATCCGACATGAACAATACCGTGCTAATGATTTTGTTTTACGGTCTTGTTATGCAAATTTAAATTTATATACTATATTGCAAAATAAATGCTGCAATTGTATATATTATATTATATATAAAATTATATATAATATAACCCTCCCATGGGGTACACCTTGTCGCGGTGGGAGGGCTTAGTACTTGGATGGTGTCTTGAGATTTATCTTAAATTTTTCTATTTATAATAAATCTTAAGGTGCTTGAAAGGGAAGCTAAGTACCCTTTCGCGTCGTCGGTGCCGTCAACGTGCCGCGGACGGCTGCGCTTCGTAACCGCGTTTTCGCGTTATAGTATTATCGCGTTATCGCGTTTTCGCGTTTTCAAAATCCCAATTTCGTTTTTGTCAACGAGTCTCTCCTTCCGACGCCAACTAACTGGGATGTTTCATCGAGTCGTTGCTTTGCGACGTACTCGCGCCTTGTGCAACGTGGCACTTGGTGATGCCGGCCGCGCAGAACGTATGTCCAGTATAAAATGTACATGGGCGCGCGGGTTCGATGCTTCGCGCTCGATCGGCTTAGTGATGAACACGCTCTGCTTCGTCAATTGATTTGGCCCGAATCGGTTAGAACTCGATCGATTGTTCGAAATGGTCGTCAATGGGTCCCTTCTCTTTGCTCGTCTACCTTACAGCCACACGCCTAGCGTGTGTTAACCCTGTCGAGGAGTCGAGTGGATTCCCCTAGGCACGATTTTCGCTCGGTAAAAGGGGTTGCCTCCCCATTTTCTAAATTGCTGAATGTTAGCTTTTAAAAAATGTGGGTATCCTCTTCTTTTACCGTCTATCAGCCTTGTGTACTGCGCTAGTGATATAGCATCCGTGCGGGTCACTTGAAATCGTGCTTAGCGGGTCCAGGTTCGATACGAGATAGGATAATTATGCGCGAAAAAGAGCTGGTGAACTTTATTTTCCTCTATTCCGTCAATCGTTTCGTCTTCTTTCCGGTTCGGGCCTAATCTTTGCTCGTTGTATCGTTGCATTCCCGACCTGTTGGCTCGAAATTGATTCTCGCGAAATGAAATGGGATTTTCGCTCGTACCGAAACCGGGAGTGTCGGACAAAGTATATATATATTAAATATATACATCGCGCGACAAAATTTTTAATCATACCGAATTAGTGCGGGAGTGCCGTTTAGTATCGCGCGTAAAATAACGAAAATAGCGATATAAAAATATCGCTCGCGAGTGCGGGAGTGCCGTTGAAAGTATCGCGCGTCAACAACATGAGAGGAGGAGGAGGCCTGGGAGAGGCATCTTGCATCGGCGGAGCAACCTGATGGTGAATATTTATTATTTGTATATCAATTGTTATAAATCGTACGCATAATAATTCGATCTTATTATTTAAATGAATTTAAGAGAAAATTAGAGAGAAAGATTTTTATAAAAGTTATATAAAACTTTGTAAAAAACTTTCTTGAAAAACAGTTTTAAAATTTTATAAAATTTTTCCACACGTGTTTATCTCTGCTTATTATTTTACACATCGGATATAAAATTCCGCGCGATAAAAATTTTTTGAAATATTGATTGCATTTTGTGAGCATTAATATAAATGAATTTTATATTTGTATGTTACAGACAACTAGCTTCGATAACAACAACTCCGCTGTTGCGCATCAGTGCCGGTGAGTGAGAAAAACTTTTATTTAACTTTAAGGTAACGGATTCGTAGAGATTGTAGATGTAGATTGTAGATTGTAGATTGTAGATTGTAGATTGTAGATTGTAGATTGTGAATTGTAGAGTAAGTCCGTTGCCTTAAAATGGATGAGCTAGGATAGATTAAATTAAATAACTTTTAATAAATTCTTTCGAAATGCTTTGCATCTGTTGCGAAAATATATTGAAGTATTAATTTAAAAAAGAGAATCAAGAAAAGAAATTTTTTTTTGTAAAGACTTGACTAGTTTATTAAATCAAGAGCACGCATTAATAATTTTAACAATTTTATCAATTTTTGATACTACTTTATTCTTATAACGCGCACTTATTTTATTCTAATTTCTTATATCATAGCTCATCCATTGTAGAATTTGTTTGTAGATATTGTTTTTAAATTTTACTTTAACTTAAAATAAAGCCAAACGATTAATTAATTAAATAATTTGTAATATCATAAAAGTTATACACATACATGAATTTTATATTTTATTAGTAAATATAGTATATAGAAATTTGTAGTAGTATTTTGGCTTAATTTGAGTTAAAATAAAGTTATATTCAAATATTTAAGAAACGATCGTAAAATCGAGCGATCGTTACGATGAGCGTGAAATATTTACGCTCATTTGCCGGTAATCAATCGGCAAAAGAAGGAGTGTTTATCTCCTTTTTCGATCTCTGATTAGAGATCGAGCGAGAAAGTGGCCAGAATCAACGAAAAGTAAGTTCAATTGGCCTGAAGAAAAGCTTTACGTACAATAGTACGTAATGTCGGACATGTATTCACGCGGTTAGGGCATGCGGTTAGAGAATGTAATTAGGGCACGTAATTAAAATATACGTGATTAGAGATAGGCTTTCCTCGAGTAATTTCGCTTAATCGAGAAATAGGATTGTTAGAGCTATTAGTTGATCATTAAGATTCTTTAATTTTCCATTCAAAAAGTAGAGGATTGTTAGGGCTATTATATGATTAATATATTATGTATATTCTAAAGAAGCGTCATACTATATATACATATATATATTATATGTGTGTGTGTTTATTTGCGTATGTGTAGAAAGAGAGGGAAAGAGAGAGAGAGAGAGAGAGAGAGAGAGAGAGAGAAAGAGAGAGAGAGATAGGACCACCAAATTTATTTAAAAAATTAAAATTAAAAATTTATTTATATTTATATAGGTATGCGTTTTGCTATACAGCTCTGATGGCATTTCGTGTACATAGGTGTTTCGTGTACTACAGGCATTTTTTACATAGCACGGAACAGAATCAGAAATTGTGCACATATATGTTACCCTCTGAGAACTTTCGTGGACTTTGACTTTGTAGTTCATGTCCACGTTTTTTAGATTAACAGAGGGCGTATCGCTTTCAGGGATCACCTAAAAGCGGGCCGAGAGCGGGCTTGTCGTTGAACGCGGGAGAACGTGCCTTCTGAAAATTTGGACGGAAATCTGTTCTTTATAATTGTGTGAGGTGTTTCTATCACCTGAGAGTTATCTGCGTGGTTTGTTTCGGTGTTTTCTTTTAAGATTTCACCGCTCTCGGCTAGAGTTTGAGGAAATATTTAAGACTATAAGCGAGGAAATAATAGATAACCTCAATCCTCTTTCTCAAGGCGGGAGAGAGTTATCTCTCCCGCCTTCAATCTTTAGAATGTCTCAATGTGTGAGCGAAAAAATGGAAAGCGAATTATCTGATATGCAAAATATAACGCATGATCAAATGATGGAAATAATTTTGGATAGATCAAATCTTAAAAGGCAGTATTCAAGTATGTCTGAGGATTCCACTGCGTCTCCAAGGTGGGACCAAATAAAGGATAAACCAGTGACATCAACTAAAAGTGATTCAAAAAAATCTAAGTCAAAGAAAATAATGTAGATTCGTCACAGGAAGAGTCCTTTCAAAATAATGTAGAATAAAGTAAATGTAGATTCGTCACAGGAAGAGTCCTTTCAAAAAGCACCCAAATCAGCAGTGTTAAATATTGATAATATAATTAACAAGAGAGGAAATACTCAAAATAAAGTTCTCGACTCGGGAGACAATACATTAACTAATAATTTTTGGTATGACCGATATAATAAAGGTCTATTTATTATTTTTGTTAGAAAAATGGTTGATAACAAATCTAGATCCACTTCTATAATTGAAGCTTCTAGGTTATTAATTAAGGCGAATATCAAATTTGAAGAAATAGAGCACCATGCGTGGAACACGTGGAAAATTTCTTTCAAGTCTTTCCAAGATGCAAATTCTGCCGTCCGAAATAAGCTTATATCGGATATTTTGGATTAACTCTATATATTCCCAAATACAAGATTTTTAGAAAAGGTGTGATCAAAGGCATTCTTAATGACATTCCATTAAATAAATTGCAGGCCACTCTGGAAAAGGATAACCCACTGCTTCGATTAAATTACATATTCGGACTGAAGAGAAGAGACTCTGTTACAAAAAAATGGATTGACTCTCAGTCAGTCTGTCTAGAATTTAAAAGTCAAGATCTTCCTAGAAACATCAAACTCTGGAAAGTCAATTTATTTGTGCATCCATATGTTACTCCTGTAAGAAGATGTTACAAATGTGGCAAGCTGGGTCACACCAGTAAAGGATGCGAACAAGAACAAAACATATGTTTCAATTGCGGATTAGCACACCCTATATCCGTAGATATTCCGTGTAAGGAATCCCCCAAGTGCATTAACTGTAAAGAACCTCATCATACCTTAAGTAGAGGATGTCCAAAATTTGTATTTAATGCTGAAATTAATAAAAGAATGGCACTTGATAATGTCTCTTATATGGACGCAAGACGCACTCTATTGAAACAAAAAAAATCAAAATGAAATTCTCTTTATTAAAGATTTAAGGAACTTTCCATATCTCAACCCAAGGATAGAATCTTCAAAAACGCCGTTTTTTGTTGATATAATCAAGAGGACTTTCCCGACGACGATGTCAGCTGATCTTTCTTTAAAAATTAAGGATCTTCTGTTACGGATTTCTACTTCTCCGGATGCTGAACTTATCCTTCAAAAGATATCCCAGCTGGTTAATCTGCATAATAATTCTCAACAAAAAGACGATCTACAAACAGACAGTAAGAAAGTAAATGATTTAGTCTCTTAGAGTAATTAAATGGAATGCGAAAAGTTTAAAAAATAAAATTAATGATTTGGTCTATTATGCTGCAGATACTGATATTTTTATAATTTCAGAGACTTGGTTCCTAGAGATCAAATTACTTTTAAAGGTTTTGATATTGTCCGAAAAGATCGACAGGAGAGGGGGCGGAGTATTAATTATGGTGAGTTCAAATCTAAAATACAGCATTTTGGAAAATATCTGTCTTCTCTCTGACTTTACATGCTTCGCAATCAGAGTTGATTAGAGTGGTTGAGAGTTTGGATTCAGGTTTTCTTTTTTAATGTTTTGTAATATGATTCGATCAAGTTTGATAGAAGATCATTGTAGTACATGGACTTTTTGAAGTTATATCATTATATAAAATAATAAAACAGTATTATGTAACGAACTAATTAAATTATAAGACAAGATGTCTGAAGACGAAGTAGAAAGCTTTGAAATTACTGATTATGATTTAGATAACGAATTTAATATAAGTGCTCAATGCAAACTTTCGAAGAAATAACAAATGCTAGGTATGATATATCGAACATATTAAAATTATGTTATTAAAAACGAGAATTAAATAAGAGAATTGAAGTTTAATGACAATTATACAAGTATGAAAATTATATGCTTATATATATATATATATATATATATATATATATATATCTTTTAAGACTTTTAACAAGAGTCCTAAAGATTATACAGCACCAGTCAGTTTTGTTGCTGGTGGTATTCAACAAGCAGGGAAATCAAAAAATAAGGAAGATAATAATGACAAGGAAGATGAAGAGAAGATACAGAAGTTTCAATCAAAACATTACAGTGATTCTAGGTGACATTTAATATTTAACAGTATTTCTGGCATATTTTTCTGGAATATTTTTCTCTTATTTTTTTATTTACAAAATAAATTTATATTTTATTTTTTAGTTCAGAAGATGAAAGACCAAACAATTCGAAATCACATCCTTTCTCTTTGAATTTAAACAGTGATATTGCAGATCTCCATAAAAAACGCAATCAAATAAATTCACTATTAATGAAAGATGGAATAGGTAGTTGGGAAGTACATATGAAGGGTATAGGTGCTAAATTGTTATTACAGGTATTTTTTAAATAATGATCTTATATAAATTCCAGCAAAACACAGGATAGTAATAAATTTTTTTTATTTATTTAGATGGGATTTGAACCTGGCAAAGATTTAGGTAAACAATTACAAGGAGTAAGTATCCCAGTGAAAATACATCTCAGAAAGGGAAGAGGTGCAATTGGTGCATATGGTCCAGAAAAGGTACCAAAAATGCCAGAAAAAATAAAAAATGACGATGGAGAAGACATAAAAGAACACAAATCCAAAGTATCTCAATGGTGTAAGGATCATAATAGCAATAAAAAGAAAGTTAGATACTATTATAAAAGTGTCGATCAAATTTTGGAAGATGGAAAATTAAATAGAAAGCTTTCAATGTCCAGCGATATAAGCAGAGTTATTGATATGACAGGGCCAGAGCAAAGAATTTTCAATGGATATCATGCGATAGCTGGAGGTCAGCAATATCCTGATGAAATTGTGACTATGTCTGATAAAAAAATCTAAGATGAATTTTGCTTTGCCTAAATTACAGCATAATTTAAATTTACTTGTGGATATGTGCGAACAAGATATTATACAAAATCATCGACGAATGAGACATTTAAATGACATAATGGTTGCTTTAAAAACAGAAAAGAAGAACTTATTAAAAGTTGTGAATCAACATGAGCAACTTATTGATACTTTAGAGAATGTCTTTATGATTGTGGACAAGTTAATAAATGAAACAAATGAATTGTCTCTGCAAGAAACTGCAGAAGCTTTTAAAAATTTACAAGACAATTATTATGAGGAATATAAAATATACGAACTCGGCAAATTAGCCAATAGTTTTGTGGCGCCAAAAATAAGAGATTGTTTGCTTAGTTGGAATCCATTCTTGCAACCGAAACAACCAATCAAATTATTTGAACAGTGGAAATGTATTTTAGAAAGTGGATCTAGTAATATCACATTTCAAACACAGACTATGCATCCATACGATCAATTAGTATGGAATGCATGGATGCCATCAATTAGAGGAGCCATACAGTAAGTTATTCTCGTAATGAATTTTAATTATATGTCATAGTAACATCTTATTTTGGTGTACTGTTCAAAGTACTACCATAATATAGTATAATAAGCTACTACTATTATAATATAGTACTGCTATAATATATACTATTATAATATAGTACTGCTATAATATAGTAAATATAAGATTATACAATATTTTCGCATATATAATATATAGTATATATATTTTTTTACCATTTTTGTAGAACTACTTTATATGAAATCATGACATAAACTTCAATATTTAATTTCATCAATTAATAATTCATCATTTTTTTTCATGTATACATTTTATCGACTTCTGTTCAAAGAGTCATACGTGTAGGCGTGCCTGTTTATTTCACTACTGAAGCGTAGCTTTGAAACTTCTCGATATGGAAAGTTGCAAGCAACTCCCGCGGAATATATAGGGTAGGCCAAAAAGTATATATGAGAAATGGTCGTACATTTGATAAAATTAAAAAATGCTTGAAATATTTATTCTTGATTTGCGAAATCCTTTTCCCGACTAGCTTTCATTATAAATTTAATTAAAGTCATACAAGTTTTGAACAATCCTAATTAAAGAGATATCGATAAAATTTTGTACAAATATATTCAATACATGTACACAATTTTATCAAATACTATTATCAAAACCATATTCTTATTACAATTAAAACTAGATTCTTATTAATTAATTTAGTGGTTGGATATTTATCTAAAAAATATTTGTTTTTATATAATTTATCAAACTTTATTGTAAACATCTAATTCTAAACATAAATTACAATTTGATGTCATTTCTTTATATAATTTTTTAAAAATATACTTTAGCTATAAATTATATGTATGCAATAAAAAATAATATAAATTATCAATAATATAAATTATCACACATATCTTATCGTTTAAAAATACAATGTGACATATCAATCGAAAAATACATTTATTTTTTATCGACTAGTGATTTATATATGTATACATATATAACATAAAAGCCGGAACACATACAAGAAAAGGAAAGTTTATAAAATTATAAAGTATATAAAATTAAAATATATAAAATTTATCCGGCTTGATAAATAATTTAATAATTGAATTAAAAACATAATTGATTTATATTATATATTTATATTATTTTTTCTTTTAATACCATTTGGCTTTTTAAACAATATTGAAAAGAGGAATTCTCGACGCCTATGGATATGAGGACACCGACGCGACACTATTCCTTAGCTGTTCAAAGTGGTCCTGCAAAAGAGGCTAGACATCTCTCTCGCCTACACGCCTAGTAGATCCCGTCGGGTGTCGAGAATGCATTTGCATCAGATCGAAGAGTCCCTGCCTAGTAAACGTGCGGTTGCAATTGCATCTAAACGGTCCTTGCACTCTCGTAAATATGCGAATGCTGGTCCAAGGTGTCACGACACACCGATCAACATCAAGATGTTGCATAAATATTCTATATATAATATTTATTTTAGAGAAATTGTTTTTGTTGTATCAAAATTAATATCTTCTTATTTTTTAAGAACAAAGTGTACATTTTTTATAAAAATAATATAAATAGGAAATATTTCTATATAGACAACATATATTTTATTTCTATTTCAAAAAATTATTAATTATTTTACATTAATAATTGCAATTAATATAATAATTTAGAGAAGTTTATTATAAAAAATCTCAAGTTGAGATTATTTAATTACAACTTTATTACTTGGTTTTATAACAAGAAAAATTTATGCATACATCAGGTTTAATAAAAAATTTTAATTTTCCTTAAAATTAACGCATTATCTAGCTTTTGGTAGGCCTCTCCTCTCTGTTAAAATTTAAACTTATATAAATAATTATTATATATAGAATTATTATTTAATAATATATTATTAAAAGTGATGCTAATTGCAGTGCATTCAAATTTAATTATATATCATGAATATAAATCGATATAAAATAATATAATTAATCTAATATATATATATATATATTCTTGTTCTAACTCTCGTTAGAGAGAAAGAGAAAGAAAAAAAAGATTATTATTAGTTTATGTCTGTTAATGCCATTTGACAATTGGTTTGCAGCTTTTAGTAGCAGCAACTTTTATCGGCGAAACAATTCGTTTAATTTTCGATTTTTTAAAATTATTGCCATATATGATTATAATATCAAATAACGAACATAGACTATATATACATAATTGCATTTCTAACATCGAGAATAAGTCGCGGAATGCATCGTTGTATTGTACTTTTCTACGTCATTTTAATTATAATAATTTGCAAAATAAAAGTTTAAAAGCTTAAAAGTATGAAATTGTAATTTGCGTAAATTATTCTTTAAAAATCGATGGTTCAAAAGAACCACAATGTATAACGCACACTCGTGTTAAAACGCGATCGAGCCCCATAGGCATTCCAATCCCACGCGAATCGCCGTCTCTAAGTCCACGCATAAAACGCCAAGTATTGGTGAGAAAACGCGTCGATAGTTTTAAAGTTGTGATGTGCAAATCGATACACGCATTACTTTTTACAATATTCTTCCAAAATTCTTGGCTGTATATACTTGTCACCAGGAATATTCTAATATCTGCAATTACATATATTTAGAACATATTTAGATATTCGTGCTTCATAGCTATTTATTTAAAAAATGAAAACTGTATTTTTTATTGGCAATATTTAATTTAATATTATACAAATTATATTGTTCATATTATGCGTAATCTTCTATACACGTCAAATCTAATCAGATACTCAAAGTGTTACAATTTTGAGTTACATCACCACAACTAGATTATGCATAAAATTTCATTTCAGTTTATATCGCGGATTACAGTAGTTTTAGTTTTTATTGTAAATATTTGCAAAATTATTCATCAGATCTACCAGTATCTAATCTGTAAAAGAGCGAGGAGATTGTACTTCCATGTTACATTCGAATCAAAGTATCTAAATCGTTAGTATTGGTTCAATTTGTAGCGCTTACGCAATTTACAATCTCTGTATTTTTTAAAGTGCGAAATGACTGATTAAATTTGCGCAAGAGTCGAACAAATTCGATGTGTGATTTACAGGATTAGATATTCTAAGGAATACATGCCCATGGCTTAACTCATTGCCGGCATTCACGTGGGCGTCGAATAAAGATTCTCTTAAGACGCAAGAGGTTTACGTTTACGCTACATTGTAAGGAGATACAAAAGAATGTTAATATGCGAGTGTGGTACCGCTATGTGCTATTTATAAATGATCAGCCTCGTGACAGGTATGTGTCACATTTTTAAACAGACAAGTTATTTCCATTTGTTTGCGCTCTTAACGTCGATCAGATTTTATTTCTCATAGAAAATCTGGTTAAATTATTATCTAAACTATTTATTTATATCACAGGAAATTAAAGCGAAGCGATTTCATTAATTTTGACACTGCGATTTAACAATTGTTTCCGAAAAATTTCTGAAAAAGTAATAACGTGAACAGTTTTAAACAATGATAATTTTCAATGTTTTCGGATTATGAATATTATTATTTTATAAAACTATGTATAAAGAGGTAAAGAGAGAAATAAAAGTTTTAAAAAAAATTAAAATCAGAACTAAATTAAAATTAAATATAATTAAATTAATTAAATAGAAATATTAACAATTGATATGTTACTTCTTTATTCATTATGAATCGACTGTTGTCCATTTTTAACAGATAAATTGTAACTTATTTGTTATGTTCAATCGTCATCGTTACATTAGAGAATCCTGACACGTTTTCGTCTACGTTTCAATATTTCATAACGAACATTATTCATCTATTTTGAAATGCCGTGAATCGATTCGTTTAAAATGTTTAATAATGACGTGATTAGAGTTATCCTATTGCTGATTTCGCAAGTTAAATTTTTTTATTCTCGTTTTTATTCTGTTTATGAAGATAAATTTAATTTAAAAAATTATTTTAGAAGAAGAAGAAACAAATGCAATTAAGGAAAAGAATGAAAGAAAAAAATACACAGAAATCATCACGCATAAAACAAGAACAAGAACAAAAAAACATCACGAAGAGGTACGGAAATTATTTTTCGGTCTCAGAAACCAAATATCACTATCCGAGAAAGTTAACAGGTAATTTAGAAGAAAAATCAAGATTATTATCACGGATGAAAAGGGATATATGTCTCTGTTTGTAGACTGGTAAGAAATCTAACGCGGCTAAAATGCAATGCACGTGATATCCAAGCTTGCTTCCACCACGCGATCGTTACCTATCTCTACCTCTATCTACCTCCTTTGACTCTCTTTTCGCATTATCTGGAGGGCCTCCCAAGTTGCAAGTGCAGCCGTAATGCATGGAACTTATATCGTTGCACGGGCGCGCGCTTATGCGCGAATCGCTCGGGATAGTCGGAATGGGTCGTGATTTGTATCCGTAAGATACAAATGCAACTGTTCCGTATCACGCCAGCATGAAGACTAGTAATAGATTATGAAGTCTTACAAATGTCTTGATGAACAAAAAAATATTCCATCCACATAAAACAAGAGAATAAAAAGAGATGCTCTTTCTCTCTCGCATATCTTTTTTTCATAGAAGCAATATAGTATTTTCTAAAATAATAATATTAAAATAGTAAAATAATAATATTATATAATATTTCTCCACAACATATACATATAATGTTTTAGAGAAAAGCAATCTGTTTATTAGAGTGAAACTTTTCCTTTCGACCACTTATAAT
Source organism: Camponotus floridanus (assembly GCF_003227725.1). NCBI lineage: Eukaryota > Metazoa > Arthropoda > Insecta > Hymenoptera > Formicidae > Camponotus > Camponotus floridanus. Next base: position 106,695 of record NW_020229331.1, read on the forward strand.
TTATTTTTATGTCAGGTTCTCTTAAATATGTTTTCGTCGCTTTCTCCAGATCCTCTTAAGCGTGTCAAATCTTTGAACGACTGAATGAAATGGCTTCTTCTCTCGCCCACGCGTCATGTTCTAAACTGCTCTCCAAACACGTTATCAACGATGTACCTTCTCTTCCTGCTTCCTCAAGCTGCAAATGAGCCCTAAACGCATCGCGTCCAGATCGCATTTCCAACCAAATCACTTCAATTGATAATATCATGATGCTTTTATACGGACACATGAAAAGAAGTCATCAAAACGAGCACGAACGAAGAGAGCACCCGGTGTATTGAAGCGCATAACAGGTGTGACTCGTGTATATGTGCGGTACTTATGCGAATAATCTGACTCGCTCTGAGCTGGCAGGTGTATATGTTGTCCGTCCTGGATGTGCGTCAGCATGAGAGTGATAAGAAAAAGAAACGTAATGAATTATTATGTCGCTTGCGTATTATTATTTTATCTCACACGCTTTATGAACTTTCGTAGATTTCACATCGGAGATATCGCATCTATGCGTAGGAAACTTCTCCTAGATCTCGATGGAATTTCTCGCGTCGCGACACGACGAACGTTTAGTTTAACTATGCTTACCGTTAACCGACGTTGATGTAACTAGAGAAATTGATCCTCGCACTATCACATCTCCGATGTGCCTACTTGTTCTCGTTCGCCAACTGTTATTGACAGATTTTTACTATACCTATATCGATGAGATACGAGATATAATTATCGAGGATATGTTCTCGATATTAGTAATTTCATTCAAAACAAAGATGAAAATTTACCATAATTTGAGATCTTTTTTCTTTACGTTTTATCTTCTTCCGAAAGTATAGTTATAGAAACAATTACTAAACCGCAACGTTCGAAGTTATCGGAATCGTACCGTTATTTGCTTTTCTACTCTAGTCAAGTATACAATCCTTTCTAAGCAAGAATTCGCTTTCGACTTGACGAGCGCGTTCGCCATTTCCATAATTTTCTCTCGAAATTCTTTGCGAATTTAAAACCTGCTTGATGGAATAATTTTTTATCATCGCAATACGTTGCACTCGTAATTTTTTTTCTATCTCAAGAACGATCGCGTGGAATATCGCATTTCTTTAAAAAAAGTTTATTTAAAACGTTTATTTTCTCATTCCGTTGCATTCGCGAGAAATTGCCGCGTAGAAAGGAGGAGGGAAAGAAAGGGCGAGTCGGAGTCGTCTAGTTGCGGGTGATTTTCTGCGGCCCTTTAATCGAGAAAAGGAGGAATGCGTGGCGACGCAGCGTGCGTAATGAATAATGACATCTGGTCGGCAAAGGGCGGGGCTAACAGGTCCCACGCGATCTCCTCCTGGTGCACGGCTGCACCAGACTGCACATATAGACCTTCGACTCGTTTCTGCACGCTTAAGCATTCGCATACACTCGATTTAAAATGATCAGCATCGACTTTTGTCAAGCGAGTCTCGACGATTCACGAGGATTCACCGGAATCACAAGATTCCGAAAATAATTCCGAAAGATATGACAGAGTCTCAGAATCTCTCATAGAATGGTCCTCTTAACACAATTTCTTTAATAAAATTTGAGAGAATCTTTTCCCAAAATGTGTCAAGGAAAGTCATTATGTTATTTCGATTTTTAACATGTGTATATTTTTATAATTAATTTTTAATTAAACATGATAGAATATTTCAATTTTAATTTCTAAAATTGAAATTATACTATACATATTATTGATGATGAATTACATTATTGCATCAAAGATTTAGTATATTTATCATTTTATTGATTATTATAATTTCTGATAAAAATAAATTTTTTACAAAAATTATTCTTTAAATCAAGAAGCCATTCTAATATTAAGAATATTGCAATGAATGAAATAAAGTTAAATAATTTGAAGATCCTTCGTGCTAAATCGAAAATATAATTCTTTATGTTCCTCAAAAATATAGAAATGTCATTTACTGTAAATACAACAAGTATGGGAACGATATATTGCATAACGATAAGAACACGAAAGTGGATTGCTGTGTACAATAAAATTATAAATTTATGTCATACCGTAGACACGGCACAAGAGACGCGTGCATGTCGCGTTTGCGATACGCTTGCGTTACCGTGTTCGCTAAATATGGTATAAGCATATATATATTTTACAATCATAGAGAAACGAGCGAGTGCATTACACGCCGCGAGTTTTGTCACTGACATCTGAATCGTAATTGCATACGAAATATAATATCGTAGCGAACGTACGCTATGATCGTTTTCCTAAAATGAGAATGCGCCTTCTAAGGGAACGATAGACTCTATTAGGACGTCCAACATCGTCTACTTACAGAAATGAGATCGTTGTGTAACAATCTAATAGCGCGTCCGTGTAGATTTGCCAGTGTACTTTCAGCAACGATCAAAATTTGTCTCTGGTTTTGCGAATGCTCGATTGCTATCACATGTCCATGTCTAGGATTGCAAATTACACATGTGCTCGCTCTCGTAGAGTCTATCGTTCATTCTATAGGTATTTCGATGTGTTTCGTTGCGGATCTTGCAATTTTCGCGACAGCAAGAACCGGCTCATCGACCGTAAAATTGCAATTAGTAACCGGGAGAGGAGGAACTTTGCAAACCGCTCATCGACGCTTTATTTTTGCTACGATGGTATAAAACACGCTGCGTCAGCCGACCCTCCGTATGCGTGCACTGCGTTTAATCCAGGCACGTACGCGGGCGTGCAAACTGAGCGTTCTAAGATTCCGCAGACGGGACAAAATTGTAGCTTCAACTTGTGGCCTTCTTTGGTGCGACTACGTGGGCGCATTTCCTCCTCGAACGGAATTGCACTCCGCACTTATTCTATCTTAAGTCGATCGTTTCGTCGTAAGCGACCGACGAGTTTCACTATCGTAAACCGTGACTGCTGGACTATCCGGTTTACATAATTACACGTCGGTCCCCGACCGACATTAATGTGTCCGGAAATGCTCCGCGGATTTCTCTGTAATCGGCAATTCGTAATAAAAAACGAAAATTATCGTTCTGCGAAAAGTTATTTTAATTTTATACAGATTTGACATATATATATATATATATATATATATATATATATATATATGCATATGGGAAGAGCGAGAGGGAAAGAAGAAATGAATGTAAATATTATAGAGATAAAATATATAGAATTTCTGAAATAAATTGAAAGAGACTCTCTCTCACAGAAAATTTAATCAGAAATTTTACAGGAATTTTGCTAAAAACATATCTCTTGCAAACATAGTTTGTTGAAACGATATCGTTCTATTTTAGAATAGAAATTAATTTTCTATTACAATGAAGTAGTTTAAAGAAAATTATTGATTATTCAGAGATTCAATAAAATTATTTCTAGCATATGTAATTAAAATTTTTTACAAATCTTTCTCTCATAGGATAATTAATAAAATTTGACAATATGTTATCTTTTTTTTCTGTAAACAAACAGCGTATTTATAGTTTATATAAAACATAATTGATTCTCCTGCCCTGATTATTGCTCATATCGATGCTTTACAAGAGATCTCTTTACGAGAAATCTTTAATGTCTCAGGGAAGGAAAATGAGATTAGACAGGTGGAACAGTTTGACAACTGGACTGGGCGCGGTGCATAATAATTCTGTTGCAATCAATCATACATTTGACTATATTATCTGTGAATCGAAAGTAGGTTGTGTGTTAGGAAGCCACAATATAAGCGGTGGCTGTTACGCGTTGTTGCTACATACGAATGATATAATTGCGGCTTTGCTGATTTATGCTGCGTATTGACCGATCCACGGATAACCGACGACGACCAGCGGCACGCCGATTGACTCATTATCGGACAGTTTTGCGAAACGCGTCCGGAGAACCGGACGAATGCAACGGCCGCTAATAGCCCGCAAAAAGTTGCGTAAAATGTGCTGCAGCTTATATCTTAGTAACAGTTCTTACAAACCGGACAGAGTATATAATTTTTTCGATTTATTTGAAGAGTTAATTCTCCCCGAACGAAATATCTAAACCCGAATTTTTTAAAAATGTACACATTATAAAGCTATGTTTATTTAAAGCGTTATTATTATCTTATTATTAAGCTTATTATTATCTTATTATTAAGCAGTTATTATTATCTTATTACTAAGTGTATTATTAAATGTATTATTTTATTACTAAACGTATCACTTATATAATTCGCGAAAAATGTGTTCATGTTTAGCAGAACATGTGAAGATAAAAGAATATATACACATGTAGAATGAAGAGAGAGATAAATTTAATTTATAAAACATAACTCGCACAAAAGAAGAAAAAAAATATTACGAGCATAGAGAAGTTTTCAATTTTTATTTTATTATATGATAAATGTGGACAATATATATGATAATTTTATACGATATTGCCGCTCGCTTATCACATATATAATTATATGTGATAAGCGAGCGGCAAAAATTTCGCGGGTGCACATATTATAACAAGTTGCAAGAGGATGTAAGAATAAAGAGATCGACATCGATCGTACGCGCTGGACTCGGCTCCTTCGACGAAAACTCATCTCTCCCCGATTTGCGGTCGGCCGCATCCGCCCGCGCACTGGACCGAACGAGACGCGACGCGACCGAGTATCTCCGAGCGTCGGCGGAGGCGCACGAGTAGTCGGCTCGAAACGCGCTCGCGCGACGGATCGGCCGCGCGTTTAACCTGCGCTCTCCTCTCGCTCTGACACGCGCATCGAGATACGTCGTCGCGTCGAGAGATCTTGGCATCTCCGAATCGGAAGTACACTCATTCTCTCTCTCCTCCTCCCCGCGTATATCCGGTCGCGGTCTTTATCCCGCGATCGAGCGCATTTTCGAAAAGAGGCGCCCGCGAATCTGTCGCGCCTCGTCGAGATTCGTCGTGCTTGAGCGCGTTTTTAAAAATACGCGCGCTCCCCGCGTCGCAGTGAGATCTCGTCGTCCTCGAGGGGATATCATTTGGAGGAAAACGGAGACAAGTGTCGCGCGAAAGTGCAAAGTGTGCATGATTCCCGGACGACGCGCTCTATCGAATTCCGAGTATATTGACACCTACCGAAGAGGGTGAACGACACGCGATCGAGCGCGACACATCGTGTTCGAGGCGTCGGATGGACCGAGCGTAGCATCCTTGGAAAGAGTGCACGCGCCGTCAACCGATCAGCTCGGGAATAGCGAGATACGAAGGAAGCGGCCTCCATTCGCAGACGACACCTTGACGAGGCTCGTTATGGATTCCCACCCGATGGTGAGCGATCTATTATCAGATTTATTATAATGCGACAACAATTACTCTTCCTACTTTAATACTTATCAACGTGATTAAATGGAAGATCGTTTTGCAAAAATCGCAATATTCTACATAAGGAGATATTAATTCCCTCGCTTTGCATATTAACTCGGTGAAGCGAGTCGTTGAAATCACTGATTGTGAGTCATATCTCGGATTGTGCGACGTGTTCCGTGAAATTCGATCGTATCCGGCATCATGTGTCGCGTAAACGCCGAAAGAAATGCGTCTCTCCTAAATTCACTTTACTTGGAACAGGTTACTTTTCAAGTTATTACTCGTTGCACGATAGCACATATACATGTGTATTAATTTCATATACATATATATTATAATTATTATATCATAATATATTAATCTCTAAAGATATAGAATATATTTTAATTTGGAATTAATTTTAATTAATCTCTAAAAATATACTATTACAAATTACTATCTAACGATAATAAATAACTCAATTATTTCAAGACATTATTAAAAAGAAAAGGAGATAAATAAATTGGCGTGTAAATTTTGAATTACATACTTTGCTGTATCTAAAAAGCGCGCGAAATATGTGGATCGATCGTTTCATAAGCTAGCGATGAAGACATTTGTCATTATCGCGAGCAAGAATTCGATCGAGCCTGCAGACGTTATTATGTCATCAAGACTAATACGCACAATGGACGCGTAAGTATCGACCGGCGCATATTTCTGGCTCGTACTCTCATAACCGCGAACGGAATGAGAATGGCCGTCGTAATTTACGATCCCTGGAAAAGATTATTATGATCAGCGGGTTTGTGCGTCGTTTGTCGCGATTAATCCGATGCTATGCAAAAACAGTTCGGGTCGTGAAAAATTGGCGACTCTCCAATTAATGCGAGAGCACTGTTCATTAATCGTTGAATTGAGGTGCGAGAAAATGCGAAACAAAAATATCGAAAAATCTGCAAATTCGAGGAGTTAAAAGAACGAGGAAAAATGTTAATAAAGAATCATAGCACGTATCTTCGAGTTTTCAATTTTCTAAGTATCTTTGTAATTAATCTGTAATTGGTTGAGAAAATTTGATATAATTGAAGGTGATAGATATCTCTCATATTCCTTATTATTTTTTTTTATTAATTTCTTTCTAGATTTTTTTTATTAATTTGTTAGAAAAAGTAATATTTTAAATGATTTATAGTTATTATTATTTATAATTACTTATATAATTATTTTATTTTAAAATAAAATAAAAAATAAAATAATAAAATAAATAAAATAAAATAAAATAAAATAAATATCTTTCTATTTAAGTAATAAAAATTCGAATTCTAGGATTCAAGAAATCTTATGATTGTTCAAATTATAAATTTACTCAAAGAGAGAAATCAAGTCTAGTCAGAAAATTATAACATTGATATTTTTTTTTTTATTATTATTTTTTTGGCAAAGATAAAATTAAAAGCAAAATTATTAAGCATCGCAAATGATTGAAATTATCGGAATGACATCGATAGCTTATTATTAGTATAAATATGATCATTTAAAGATATATTTTACATTGACAACAATATTTATTGCATTTTTTCGTAATAAAGATGAAAGAAGAAACGGGAGATGCTTCTCAATGAAAAAATTCTTAATGATTTTTATCACTATGCACAATGTATAGATTATCTCGTGCACATATATTCGCCCTAATGACGACAGTCTCCAGCCTCTAACAAAGGAATAATCGTTGAGACGAGTAGGGAAGGTCAAGATCGGGCTTATTCACTTCGAAAATGGAAACTCGCGCTCGCGCTACGGCGCAATTAATCGCCGGGGCCTTCGTAACATCCGCGGACGGAGAGCTCATAACCGCGCAGAAATAACCCGCAGGAATTTAACGCGCGCCACTCGCGCCGCGGGACTGCAGTCTCGGACTCGACGATGAGGTCTTTGGGTTAAGTATCGGGGATAGCGATCTCTCGACCGTGGGGCATTAGCATAATCTTTTAACGCGCGCGTTCGTCTCCTCGAGAGAGAATTCACTTGCGCCTTGTGCTGGAGTATCGGCCGGCTCTCTGCAGTTACATACGTTACATTCGCATTAAACGTGCACCATCACCGGTCTTGTCGTCTTCAGCGGCGCGCCGACTATTATTTCGACCTTACCGCGCATTCCTCTCCGCGATTACTACCTGGTTTTTGCTTCTTCCTCGCGGCGAAGTCCTTGGAATCGCGGATGAAGTCATTACGAGTAGGGGAGAAATGGTGCCCCGGCGAAATCGTTCGCTTCTTTTTTTTAATGTCAATGCACATTGTTGTCATTATGCGCACATCCGATATGACTCGAACTTGCACATGTATGCGTATATGGTGATGATTGTAAGGTTCGACTATACAATTAAAGATTGAGATTAAGATCGCATTAAAAATTGAAGATTATAGGACTGAAGGATTCAATCTGAGTCGTATAAGTTGCTGCGACCTACAGTTGCGATTAATGTCTTACAATGTTTCGTATAATGTTCTATTTTCTTTTCTTCAATTTTTATTTATCATAATTTCTAAGATTTTGTTGTCTTATAGATTATTAGCAAAACATTCTTTGGATTTTTTCTATAATTATCTTATCTTTTCCATCCTGTGCTAAAGAGTCGCAATCAATATATATAGCTATTGAATGATACGAAAATTCAATTAATCTCTGTGAAAAGTTTTTCTTCAGTTTATAATTTCACAATATTTATCTGTTTTATTCTCATTTGTCTAAATTTTCAGTGCACGCTCTTAATTCATTTTCAATTTTTAACATAATTCAAGATTATTAAAATATGACAGGTATTGGGTATCCTTTCTCTTGACATAGCAGTTTAATAGCGCAATTTTACATATACGTGCGATTCTTTCATAATTTAACGTGAATATATTTTAATTTCAACGCGTGGGTGGCCGATTATCGTTGCATCTTCATTTGTCGCTCTATGTTTCTCGAAAACATGATTCATTTCTGGAAGGGAAAACTTACGACTTACGGCACATATAGGACACATCTGAGATCCAGAATAATTTATGATAACTTTCTTAAAACGGTGATCGAATATACTCTGAAGCGTGCGCATAAATGAGAATTGATTATGGTCTGGCGCACGCGTGCGTAAGTATCTGAAAAAGCAACGAGGCTGTTTAAGCCGATGCGTGCTGATTGCCGGTCTCGATTCCGTCCTACGACGCGTAGATGGTCCCCTAAAGATTATATAAGTACAAACAACACGATATCGCAACGCCAGGAGATTTACGACGATCAAAATGACAAGTGGATGCCGGTATAACGAGGCTTAAAGTGTTATTTGATGTAACTTCATAATGAACGAAAATACCTGAATGACGGAAAATCACTGTTTATTATGCGTACATTGCACTATAAGAATATTCTGCAATAAAGATGACATGTATTGTGTCAGATAATTTAATATGTTTGAAAAAATATATGTATTAAAATTTTTAATATGAGATATATATATTTATATCTTAATTTATTATATGATTTAAATATGTTTTTGACGCGTTGCGAAGAAAAAGTATATTAATAAAGTTTAAGGTACTCGTAATATTTTTGCACTGTAATCGATCGAATACATATTCTTAATAAGTACTACGCATATTAATTATTAAGTCCTAAATATTTTACATAACATAGAAAATTCAGAAATGACACAAATGATTTCTTTTTATTTTTGCGATAAAATAATAATATAAAAAATGTGAATTTTATAAACGAGAAAATTCATAAACTTTGTCTTCCATTCGCCTTCTATTTTGGAGGAGTGTGCAACTTTACATCGAATTATCTTTGCAATCAATTTAGGCATTCCGCAAATAAGTATGAGCTAATGAGAAGGAGTGATCAGTGCAATTTGTGCAATGTAATGTGCACGGAATAATCCATAAATCGCATGATTCTCATGGACGGACAGTGGAATATTGATCGTTTTAGAAAGTACAGTGTTTCAAAAGCAAGACAGAGAAACAGCTGTGGGATAATTGGCACTGATATATCAGACTCGATCTCCCGTGATTGCTCGTGCAATCATGCGCGTGAACCTGTTAATTTATGAACTTTAACACGAAGGCAAGCACGTACAAAGTGCGTACTTAATTAAGCCGCGAATCATAAGCTGCGCATTTCGAGATATAAGGATGTTGGTCGCATAACGAGTTTATCATGTTTTTATTGTAACGCGATTTTATATTTGCGCGATTAATTTCATAAATTATATTAAAATTACTTCTAACTGCTAAAAAACATTATCTTACAAAATCATACTTCAGTAAACGGTAGTAAATTAGTTGATTTAAAAAAAATAGGTTTCATAGAATTTTAATTTGTTTCGATTATTATGGTTTATATCTAGTACATACAGATATTTTTTACATAATATAATTAACAATTATTTTTAATATCTAATAATAGCAAACTTGTGATGGAAGAAACATAGCAAAGCACGATAATTTCATTTGCAACCACATCGTTTCGCTAGCGTTATTCTTTCTTCGAGTGAATATTTTTATCGTTCCCGGTTTAAATGTTTAATTCTTTCATTCCTAACTTTTTTGAATACTTGAGATTCTTTGACGATCTTAAATCTATCACGCGTGATAGAATTACAATAAAAGATCCATCATTAATGATTATTTTTTTTCTGGTTAATCGGTAACTCCATTATATTTTTTGGGAAGGAATTATATATTATAAAATTGTATATTATATTATAATTGTGTCATAATAATACAGTATACATATTAATATTAATAGCATATAGTTTTTTACTTTGAGAAAATTTTAAGATTTATCATTAATGATATATCGATATTATTCAGATATAGCTTGTAAATACTTTAACAATTTTGTGCGAAATCGCACAAATATTTAAACATAATGCACAACACAAAGGTGTTCTGAGTATCTCAAAAAATGATATAAGTTATATACCTTCAAATATAATTTTTAAAATAAGATGTTTTCGAAGCATTTACTAAATATATATGTCTATATATTGCATAATATCGAAATTAATTGCATTTTTTATTTTAATTTGTAGATGTCTCGGGAATAAAAGAGAAAGAGAAAAGAAAGGTAAAATTAAGTTAAAACTTTTACTCCGAGAACCTTTCTAGAAAAATTTATCGAGATACTTATACGCAACGCAGCTTATACTAATTTATAATGAACAAGTGGCTTGACGCACTTTTGAATTTACGAAGCGGATGAATGAGAGCAGTCGCGTGCGCGCAATTCCTGGAAATACGCGCGTCTAGTATCGCGACCGATCGACGCGACGAGCGGCGCAAAAAAGACGGAGAATAATACGCGGTAGCATCCGCATCCTCGCGACGATCGAATGGTGATCACGTGTGCGGCGGCACTGAACGACACGATAACGTGCATCGTGTGCGTGAGTGCGTGCGCGCATAGTCCCTTGTCGCTCGGACATCGGCGGCGAGGCGTAAGCTGAAGGGAGCTCGCATGAATGGGAGCTTCATTCACGTGACCGCGCGGCGCGTACCTCTCCGACTTTATCCTATCCCGCCTTACGATGTATTCGGCGAGAACAATGGGCCGGTCTTTAAAAAGGTTCGACACGATCGGATAATTGGTCCATGATCTATCGTAACTCGCAATCAGCTGCGCCATTGATCGCGTTTCATTCTCTTCCATCCGTATTTTATAAAGAAATGAATATTTGACATTTCTTCTCTATTCGGTAAAACAATTCTATTTAACAATTCTATTAAAATTTTTTAAGTATTTATTTTTTAAATTTATTTTTAAATTTATTATTTATTATTTATTATTTAAAAAATAGTAATTTATTATTTTAAAAAATTATATTATTTTTTATATTTTATTTATTATTTTTTATATTTTATTATTTTTTTATATTTTGAGATAAATAAAATGTTTTAAGAGAATATTTTAAAAGTTCTATAATACTAACTTAATATTTTAGTCTTAATACTCTAGTCTTCTCTAGTTTTTAATTATTTTTTTTATATCTTTTTTTCTTGCATCGTTTAGAATTCCGTGTAAATTGCGCTCTCCATTAAGTCGGGCGGTGATCGATACGACAGAAAAGATCATTGTGGTCTTTCTTCTTGCGCGATAGCGAAGATATACCGCGCGAAACGTAGAGCATAAATACTCGCGATTGCAGACTCGACTTTATATCGAATCTCGATATAAAGTCCGTTCGATCGTTACTCTTCGCTGAAGGCGCGTCTTTATAAGGAGTAAGGGCCGCTTATATACGCCGGCATATAACGCAAGTATTCATATCGGCTCGTCTTCTACGTTTATCTCAACCGCGACTGGTCGTTGAACGAGACGTAAGTACCGGATCGGTTTGATGAATAGCTCGTGCGACATAGACACGTGGGTGGAATTATGGGCGATTTGCCGCGTCGATTTCTCGATCATGCGGTACAGGAAATCAGCGCAATCTATGGTTTATGATTCATTTTCTCCCTCCTCTTTCTCTCTTCCTCGCTTCGCGTTCCTCTCAAGATGGAGAGTAATGTTCGGACTTAAATAAATCCCGTTTATAAAATTCTCGAAACCGATCGAGGGATCGCTCGATCGTTTGTTTAACCGGATGTCCAATCGATCGAGACTTACATTGATCATAAATCTAAGAGATAAAAAGTCGTGAGTGTTGCATCGCAGATAAGAAAAATTGTGCTATATTTCACTGTTCAGATTTGCTTGTTCAGTCAGAAAAGTAACTTATTTCGAGATAACCGGAGAAGATTAAGAGAAAGATACATATCGATATGTTGGCGCGAAATTAAGAAATCATGGGAGAGGAAATTAAATGCCTGTTTAAATTTAACATAAAGAAGAGAAAGCCATCGGATGTGACTTAAGTGGAGCAAAAAAAAATTGTCGCGAGTCGTTATTTCTTTTAATGATGGTAATTCATATTCCAATCTGTTTGTTACTGTTCCTTTTAAAGATGATACGTTTTCATTATGTTTATACAACAAGTCGTGCGTTATATTTTATATTAAGATATGTTATAATGTTATTTATTAAGAATCTCTTGTGGCGTAAACTTCCTGGATAATCTAATACTTTAATTTTTTAATATAGGATTAAATTAGCAATGTTTTAATACGTTTTAATTACAAAATCTCTTAAAGAGAGCAAGAAAGAGAAACAAAGAGAAAGAGTATTCGGCTTCACCTAACGTCTGTGATGAATGAACGCGTAAAAAAAAAACAAGAGATCAGAACGAGGCAGAACGAGAAATGGCTTCCTTTCAATGGGACCAGTTCATCCAGTGTCTTTGAAGGCGGGTCTCGTATCGGCTCGGGTAATTCATTTTAGCACTCTGATCCGTATATGGACTAGCAACAGGCTCGACCACTCGTATCAATTCGTTCTTCTCCACTGTCCAAGTGTAATCCCGCCACTAGCGCTCTGTAATCTGTCGAAGACGGTGAGTATCGAAAATGAGCTTGCAAATGAGGCAGTGTATAATAATAAAATTCAGAAAATATTTCAATGCTATATAAAAAATTATAGAAATCGTATAGAAAATTACATTATATAATTAATATATAAATAGATATATATACAAATAAATAATATATAGTATTAAAAAGGAGTTATGTGCAAAATGTGATATAAGTAATTTTTTTCAAATCTCTGATGCGAATTTTCGAATTAATAACGTCGAAATATATATCTGACAAAATATATCGGAAAAATAAAGCAATGGGATCGATGAAAAAAACTATTATTGCCGTCATCACAATTTCATTAATTAGAAATATATTAATATACTTTATATATATGACTTTAAATCAACAAAACAATTTTATTCAAAAAGTGGCGCCTTTGAAAAAAAAACATTTTTCATGTATATATTTTGTATATTCTTTCTCTCTCTTTCTCCTTCTTTTCTTTTTTAGTATTTTGAACGTCTGAATTAATAATTTTTGTGAATCGGAAAATAATATACTCCCGAACAAAATTAACGCATAATTTTTTTTTACTTTTTCTTTAAAATTTAAATATCAGCTTTTAAAGAAAAAATGAAAAAAATTATGCGTTAATTTTGTCCAGGAATATAGATTGATTCTTCGCTTTGTGAACGCAACGGCATCTCGTTACATCTCTACGTAGTTGGAATATATGTTCTTCATATGTTTGGGAGCTCGAAGCTCCCGAAAATAAAGCTAAAAACAGGTGTGGTCAACTTGGAAATAGAATAAGCAAGTTCGCACATTGGCGTGAGACAACGCCTTGCGATTTCATCATATCCGTCAGTTCCATGGAAAACTTTGAGCCAAGTGGAATGCGAGCACTCGACATGTAATTTTATATCATTTGGATTAATATGCGCGATGAAACTCATTTTATAGCGGTCAAGAATACTATCACGTTTTACATAGATCCTGGAAACTGATATCTCCGATGCAATATGTCTTAATTAAACTCTGTAATTTCGAAATATATATAGCGCGATACATATAAATGTATCAGCAGAATATTTTAAATAGATGCGCTTCGTATAAATCGATACCTTTTAATCGGAATAATGATTCAACCAAAATAAATTTTACGGAGGAGAGGAGGGGACACTTGAAAATACGTATAAGATCGAAAAGTATCTTACTCGATATCTTCAATGTGACTTGAAAAATCGAACGACGGTGTATCGACTGCGGGTGGGCGAGCACGTTACGTCGATTCATTAGTCATCGCGAGAGAAAAAAATCAGTTGGTCGAATCGGAAACCAGGAGAGGGATATCGTATCTTTCCCAATGTCTCATCGAGAGAAAACGTAAGTCGACTCGCCCCGTTATATTACGTAAACGTCATTTCGGCCGATTTAACGACGGCTTCGCGCAGGAAAAAAAGCCCGATCGTAACAATTACTTTATCAATCCCGGCGATCGTCGGTACCGTCATATCCGCCCGCGATGCGTTAATTAATCCGCGCGGATTTGCGCAAGCGGCGCGATTGATTGATAATAATTCGGTTAATAATTTGGTAAGTGCTCGCGACGGTTATCCATCCAGATTGTTTCTGCCTCTTGTTTTGATTAATGACATACGAGCCGATTCTCTCTTCTTGTCTGCAATATCGTCGCTAATTGCGATCGTTCTTCCCGAGTCAGCTCGTCTCGCTTCGGGTACAAAATAATGAGATACGGCGAGAGCGTCGAAAGTCGTTTACAGATCCGATGATCGATGACATCGGTGCACGCTTATCCGTGCGCTTGTCTTTAAGCCCCCGCTTCATCATTTTTAATTAAGAGTGCCGAGCTTATTTGCTTATCGTCCAGGCGTCTTACCGGGACATGGAATTCGTAATTACGTTGGCAAATCATTAATCTCTCTCTCTCTTTTTATATTCGAATGAATTTAGAGGTTTGCGCTCCGTAAAAATGATCTGAGCTTAGATTGTTTTTGTAATTATTTATTGATAAGACGGGCCAAATTGTATATACTTTTGATCGAAGTCTTCGTGCAAACATACGATTTGAATCTGGATTCTCTTATGTAACGTTTCCATCACGAGTGCAAACGTTGAGGCGCGAATAAGAGAAAAAACTTGGCAATAAATAAATATATAAAACACGGAGACCCTGGAAAGAGAAAAAGAGAGAGAGAGAGAGAGAACGTCATCGGCGTGGGTGCAAGATATTTTCGTTCTAGCCTAATTCAGTAGTTCTAGAGTTACATCCTATGGTACCATCCTAAATATAAAATCTAGCGCGCGCGCTTGCCTGTAATTTGTTACGCGTCAGTTGGCCGATACGATATGCAGCTACTATAATAGTAATAATCGGACTAATGACTTTAGCGATGATCGAGAAGGGAAGGATATTTTTATCAAACGCGTGCTTCATCAAGAGATCTTTTGTCCATTTGAGAGAATTAATTAAATACCGATAGGATGATCGATCGATATCGCTGTCATTTATCAGTCAGTCATTGCAGTGCGGTAGCCATGATCGAATCGGCTAACGATCCAGACAGCCATATTTTCTCGAATTAACGAATATGGCAATTGGAGGAGGGTTTTGTGATCGCGATGTCGATCGCGATCGGTGCAGATCGGTGTAAAGAAGAAGGGGAATCGTCACGCACGTGAGAAAATGAAGGGGAGGAGAGCTTCATCACCGAGTGGGAGAATTTTCACATCGGTACAACTGCCAATCACGATCACGATACTTGCGAGTGCAATCATGGGAGCGATTAAATCGTAGATGCACATAATTAAATTGCATTACGAAATAACAACGAGCAGAGGATTTATTTATAGAATGATATATACATAGATATTATATGAAAGAAGCTATAGTGTTTACATATTATATGGAAAATTAATAAATAATGTGCACATGGAAATATATATGCATATATAATTATAAATATTAATTTTAGTAAGATATTTCTAATTTTTTAGTGACTTTTTTAAAAACAAATACGTTATTTTTAGCTTGATATATATATATATATATATATATATATATATATAACATTTATAATAATTTTTACTTATATTTTCGCGATATCCATTGATAAAACTCAGCGTTTGAATTTAAATATGTTGATTAATTAAAATTTTTCCAAGTGAATTTGCGAGTGCAATCACAGGAGCGATTAAATCGTAGATGCACATGATTAAATTGCATTACGAAATAACGAGCAGAGGATTTATTTATAGAATGATATATACATAGATATTATATGAAAGAAGCTATAGTGTTTTATTATATGGAAAATTAATAAATTAATGTGCACATAGAAATATATATGTATATATAATTATAAATATTAATTTTAGTAAGATATTTCTGTGATTTTTTAGTGAATTTTTTTAGAACAGATACGTTATTTTTAGCATGCTTGATATTTTTATATATGTTTAACATTTATAATAATTTTTACTTACCATTTTCGCGATATCCATCGATAAGACTCACCATTTGAATTTAAATATATTGATCAATTAAAATTTTTTTCAAGTGAATCTTTATTCAACTTTTATGGTGTACGACGTAGGACATTTCTTCTGTCGAGCGTTCTTCAGCTACGAATTTAATTATCTAGATAGATAACATTGCGTAATAAGATAGAATGTCCACATCTCTTAGTGGTAACGTGCACTGCCAATCACGATTGACGGATGCTGTAGCGATGGCGATAGAAGAAAGGGTACGGAATAGCGGGCGAATGTTCTCCATTCGTTCTCTAAAGCACGTTAGTCGTTTTCGCATCAATTTTACAACTGGTCGGCTATCGATCGACCAATCAAAGTTCGATTCGTATTTACCGAATCGTTTTTTGCAGCTATCTCTTCAGGCGAGATTGTTATCGGGGCGTCGATTCGCTTTTAATTAGAAATTTTTCCTCTTTTTATTTGTTTTTAAGATTTGCAAAATTAAAAAAATGTATATAGTGAAAGGTGCCATGCTCTCCATTATACATACTTGCAGTTGCATAGCATCTCGCTGAAAGAGAATTTCTTTTACCTATATGCACATGCTGCATATAGATGATATAACAAAATGTAATTGCTGAGGATGTTATAGAAAATTTCAATTTATGCAGAATGTCTCAGAATCATTTTACAATATAAGTATAGGAATATGATAATTAATAACGTATAATAATGTTTTATTTTTGATTTTTTAGAAAATGAAAGAATATTATCTTTCTTGGAAACTATACATATAATATGCAGTCTGACAACGATTATTAAATCACAGGTAATATTTCCGTGTAGATGCCATAATTTTCAATACTATCATTTATCATTTTATAGACACATTAAATATAGAATTATATACTTATTTGTATATAATTTCCTACACTACATACACATACGATTTTATATTCGTTTTTAATCAATGTAAGAGGTAGCAACGAGCTAAAGATGTTCGGGAATGGGCTTAACACGCTATTCCTTTCTTGATGAAAAACGCCCACAGAGGTGCTTATGAGTTGCGTCATTGCCAAATTAAGAGAGATATATAATTGAATAATTCGTAAAGGGAAAAGGCGCATTGGGCAATTTAACGGTATTAGTGGGTAGCCTTATATATTCCTTTCAGATTTTTACCGCGTGGGCGATTCAATTGGACTAGCTGTAAGGTGGCCCATCATCGCCTCGAGAAATCTTTCTCGTTTTCTCTTCTCCAGATACCACGAAGACTGCACTAAGTCCTAAGTTTTTAGCTGAATCACATTTACTTCGCGTCGCATTTCGAAAGCGAGCAACGCGTGTACGCTCCGTCGAGGACTCTCACATATGTCAGTGTTCTCGCATTATGCTGCGAGAGCAAATTGCATATTTTATAATTATTTATCGCCTACTATGGGCAACGACAGTGATTAACGACCCTATAAAAGCAACGATGTTAACGACGGTGATTATTTAAAGATGAATTTCCAACTCGCGTGCACGAAGTTCGGGATAAATTGGGAAAGTCATTATCGTGGGATATTCGAGCTTCGAGTGTTCCATCAAATTGACTTCGACACTTCTTTCCTCAAATTTGTTAAATCGCTGATAATAAATTAGCTCTCTCGATCAAGAACATTGTTCATTTTATCATCTCATTAATATTAATCGTAGGGCATACGATAAGAACTAAGCTTCTGTCGTTATTTATTCTCGAGATATACAAACGTGTTTTCTTCATGCTTGCACCACGTTTGAGAATGTTTTTCGCATTCGTTACGGTCTATCGAGAACCGGTGAAGTTTATCCTCGATATCGATGTCTATGGTAATTAATCGTCAACGCCAAAATTGTCACCCACACGCGCAGTTTCATCAGTGTTGTCGAGGCGTACTTCCGCTCCCGGAACGATCAGGAATACGGCATGTCTGAGTCGTATCTAGGTCGCGTGACTGACATTTGCATTGTTGATAATTAAAAAACGGCATACAAATGTGAAGTTCTAAGTAACAAATAGTCGGCTGGTTGGTACCGACGAATGAACATATCGTGCCCATTATGCCACGCTATTCTCTTTGCGGTAGACGATGCGTTGATATTTTACGCGACTGCGTCTCTGGCGCGTCCGCCTCTTGCGGAGGCGCATATTATATCCCGTATAGGTTAAACCAACCCGCCTACTTGCCCGACGTGTTCCAATACCTGGCAACGATATGTCAACAACTACTTTCAACTTCGCATTCTGCCAGCTCTGCGCTTTAATCCAGCACGTTCGTAGAATGGCGTTTTATATCCCTGGCGATAGGACCGCATACGCTCGCTGACACTATGTCATTTTTACAGTACGGTAATATGTGACATTTTCAATAATATATTTGATTCTTCGAATAATGTAACATTGTAAATGATGATCATTTCTTGGCTATCGTTAAATAAATGCAACAATGGGAAGAGGAAGATATTCTAAGAAAATTGATGGAAAGATAGTTCTTGGAATAATATTTTTCCTTCTATTGCATAAAATTGTTATTTTTCAAATAAAAATTATTATTACAAGTAATAGCGTATCATTTTTCATTTATGATATATAGCTCTTCTCACACAGTTTTTTTAAAAATTTATATTGTTATTCGAAACTACTTCACATCCAAAATTCTTTTTTTCTGCTATTCCAAATTAATCAAGATATATGCCATTTAATTTTAATTATGAGAAAATCGAGATATTCTATGCGTTTATTTTCCGGAATAATTATAATTTTTGTCGATATAGTTTTTGAAGATGTAAAACGACAGGAAGAAATATAAACAATTTCGTAAAAGTGCCGAATAATTTCATAGCAACTTTTTACTCAATTTTTTAAATAATCTCATTAGTTCAGCCCGTATCTTTCCAGGTGTTTTGCTGCGCGCTGTCAATCTCTGGACGGCGATCTATTTTTTTCGAATCGCGTTAAGTAGAAATGCACAAAGACGCGTATTTATATGCAACGTGCATTTATACACGATCCAACCGATATGTACGTTCGCCACTTTGTGTAACACGGGCGAGCGATAAATTGCGTACATTACGTCGAGATGGACTCGGCTTCGGCATTGCGCGTCATCCGGTAGGCCACTGTGGGAAACCTGAAGTCTCCTTCTCCGACGGAGCAGCCTTCAAGGCTCATTAACTCCAGAGATAGCGCGTTATGCCGGATTACGCTGTCTCTTCGTTAGCGTACTTATTGCGATTCGTTGGTGTGCGGCAGCTTACATGGATGTTGGTGCATTCGATGTACTCAACTCTGCCCGAGGCTCTGTTATCCAGAATGTATGCACACGTATGAGATTCGATGCAGTCGATTGATATCGCAAAGTCCCTTGGAACGATTCCTCTCGGATTCGAGTCGGTTAATGGAGTCGTTTATTTCAGGTTTTTTCTTTTTTTTCAGAAATCAAGAGGGCAGTATATTCCGTGGAATGCGTAACGTTCTTTTATTATTATAGTAATTTTTAGTATATTTTATTAATAGATTCATTACTTTATAAGAGTAAAATTATAGCGAATCTTAGATTCAGCGCTACTTCTCTTAATTTAAGTGAAATTTAATATAATAGAGTTTTGAAAAAATTCATCAGCCAAAACATGTCGAATAAAGAGCTTTTAATTGGATGGAACAATTCGTTGGATTGCTTCCTCTTTTGTATCATAATTTCTGAAATCCATTAATCAAAGGGAAAAATAAATCTACGAAACAGTGAAAGAGGTTTAACTCGTTTCACAAGTAGTCGCGGGATGTAACGAGCGTTGAAGAAGAAGAAGAAGAAGAAGAAGAGGAGGACCAAGTACGAGAAGTGGCTTGCGCGCGCGGCTCGATTCCTCGTTGGTGGTTCGCGGGGTTAAATATACCCTCGTTGGTCGCATCATATACAGAGAACTGTGGTAGATCGAGAGAGGGAAGAGAGAAAGAGAGAGAAAGAGAAAATAGAATGAAAAAGCTAGAGACACGTATATGTATGCGCATACGAACATATGTGCGCTCGTCGAAGCGAGAACGAAGAGAGAGAAAGATAGAATTGGCGAAAAAGAGAGGGAAGAAGTCGAGCTCTGCTATTACAGAGCACCTCCGTAGCCGCGACTCACAGCCCAATATGGAGCAATCTCAGATTTCCATCCGCCCAAATCGAGAATATACACGCCCGCGCCTCCGCTTGCTCCTCTTGTGGAGGGCTGGTCGTTGTCGTCTTCTTCGTCGTTGTCGTCGCCGACGTTTCCTCCGGTTCCCTCGACGGAGGTGTAGACGTCGCTCTTGGAGTTGTCGCTCTTGTCCACTTTACTCTCGCTCGTAACAGTGCCAAAAGTGTCTCAAAACGCTTCGCTTCGTTCTATCGGTTCCATTTCTTCCCTCTCCCCCTCATCGTTCTTCATTTACTCGCCACTTCTCATTTTCCTCGCAAAAGTTTCTTCAAGTTCCTCTCTTCATCTGGGAGGAATTTTATCCACGTGCTCGGCATTCCTCGTCTTTCTCCTCTTTTTCTATCTTCGATTCCATTTGAAGTATCTCTCGATACGTCTGCCAAGAAACCACGCGAGTAGAATCGATCGCGTGGGCGATCGCGAAGCATTGAACGAGCCGATCGAGCGATAGTAATTAATCGAAGTCTTGTGATTGTGCTCGACAATGATTGCCGTGTCATTCGGTTCGATGGTGGATCGATCGCGCGCGAAAATCGCATCGGAGTAGAAGACGCTCGCAATGCGCGGTGCCGATCGCTGAACGCGTGGTTCTCTCAGAAAGAAGACTCGTCGAGAACGATACGTTCATGTTGCCGGAAAGCAACTTTCCCGTCACAGGTAATCGACAGCGAATCATTGCATTTTCGACAACAATATATATACAATGATGAATTTTTTTGCCTTGTGATTACGATTTTCTTTAATCACTTAATGAAGCTTATAACCTTGAAAAATCGTCTTTGCGCTTGCTCGTGAAATTTCGAAATTCTTGATCGTTTCTTACGATTGCGAAAAGGCACAAGAAGTAAATTTTTTTCGATCAAAAAACTTTTACGAATAATTTCACGATAGGTCCCTGCTGTCCACGTGGGACACTATCATTACGTCGCGCGGATGTTGACATGTAATTATGGATCTATAGCGGCAAATCATAATCAGGCCACTGGATCACGATCCATCGATGCATTGTAATATATAAGCAGGTCGATTTATATGACATGTTTATGTATGAGCAATCAATAAAATCTCATAAAATTGAATAATTATGAGATCGAGAATATTTCGACATATTTATCTTTCTTCGATATTTTTCTCCAGAGAAAATAATTTTTTCCAAAGAATTTTTCTTCAGACATTACATCACCTTGACACATTCTCGACTATCACGACTGACTTTCCGTTTTTAACCTAGTTGCGCCTTTGCCAATAGAACGCGAGAGCACATGCTTTCCCGCGAAGCAAATATGCGTTCCAATTCGTCCACTTGTTACCTGTGTGAATACTAAAATTTGACGCAATACTACTGGAAAGATAAGAAAGAAAAGGAATAATAACCATTTTGATTAAGAGAACATTGCAAATATTTTTATATTTTTATCACGAATATATTGGATTGTAACTCAAGATATGACAGAAACACTTTTTACGTATGATTTATATTTATAAATTTTTCCGAAATAAAATTTTCTTTTTATCGATGTTTTAAATTAATTCTGGATAATATAGTCGAAGCTATGTATGATTATATGTGTAAGCGTGCACGACGAATGCGCTTCAGCAATCATAACAGCAAAAGTACGGCACGATACCATCAACCATAATCCTAAATATGGAGTGAGAAATTTGAGAGAACCGAAAATAGTGGCGGTACGCCAACTGCTAAAAATAGCCAAAAAATAAATTGTAGTTACGCGTTCGCCTGCATCATTCTATAACTGGTCTTCAATGAGCGGTCTCAAAACGAGCCACCTCCCGCACATATCGATATTAATATCTTCCACTAGTCTCGCCTTTTGGCGTTTGTTTCTGCGAAACTTTTTGCGTTTTGAAAATTATTAAAGATTAAAGTCGCGGTATTTTAAAAATTTCAGAGAATTTTCGTATTTTTACAATTGTGCAACTTATACTATATAAAGTCTTTATGATTTAAAATTTGGAGTTTTAGATCTTTAAATAATATATGTATTACTTTCTTTCTTTTTTCCTTAATTTAAAACCTAAAAATTTGAAAAGCTTAAATTTTCGAAATTATACTTAATGCGTTAATTCTCAAAATTTTGAAACCTTACATTTTTTAAGGTCTTGCTATATTTAAATCATATTTATTTTTAAAAATAAAATTACGGATCTATAAATGTCTTTCTTGATATAAATCTTTACATTACTTATTATGATTATTTAATTTCTAGTCGCAATTCAGCCATGTAATTATTACTCGCGTTGGCCTCTGGATGTGAAAAAATATTTTCTTTCTCGATCTCTTATAAGTCATATTTAAATGATGGATCTAGATTTTCACTAAAAATTATTTTCGTGGCATTATTTTAAAATGCAATCGAATTGATACATTTATTTTTATGCGAATATGAAATAATATTTCTGATTGATTTCGAAACATATAGCTTAACTTTGTATTGAAATCTTATTTTGAAATAAATTATAATATATAAAGATGTATAATCGTGAGACATGAAACCTGATCGATTAAGACCAAATATGGTTCAGAAATTGCGGGTGTTGGGTGGGCAGTACCGGAGTGTGTGTCCGTTTCTATTTGTGCGCGGGAATATTTTTATCCGACGATGTGCTGCGGAGTCGTATGTATAATACACTTCTTCGTCTTCTCTGCGTTTTCCTCTTTCCCTTTTTTAATTTCTTACGCATTGTTTCCCTACATCTTTTGGCGTGCCAATTACTGATGTCTTTGTTTCGTTGACCCTTGATTACGCGAATTTTCATATCGTGTTCTTAATGTCATATAATATTTGTAAAGCATTTGTAATATTAAAAAAAAAATATATGAGAAATTTTTAGCATTTAAATTATACGCTAAAATGTAAAATATTTTTCTTTTTCTTTTTCTTTTTATCTTTTTCATAAATATTATTATTGAATTATTATAAATATTATATGTATATGAATAAAAAAATGCTGTATACTCATTATATTGATATATAAAAAATATTATATAGAAATAATTTTTACACATTATATAGAATTTAAACAATTCTTTATATATTATGTATCATTTAATAACAGATGATATATAAAACAAATATATTTTTTAATTTAATATTTAAGATTTTTTTATATAATATATAGACTGTCTTTTTTATATATAATAAAAAATCAAATGATGTGTAACAATTATAAGTAGTCGTATGAGAATCTTAGAAATATTTTGCGCATATGATATCCCGAATGTTTACGAAATGTTACGAATTAATGCGAGTTACAATTATGATCATACAAATTATTATATTATATGAACAGAGAGTTTCAGAATTTGATAATGAATTACTCAACGTGGTGCAACAGGTGTCGAATGAGACGAGCTGTTTCACGAGAGAAGCGGTTCCAAAGCGGATCTTTCTCGCGTAAGCGTTCGCAGCTTTGCTATTGTGCGATTTCGAAGCCTTGGACGAACACACGGTCGCCTACGCGATTCGCTCTCGATGGTGCAACGACGGCCATATCGTGCGTTTTATCGTTTATCCATTTCTACGTGAAGCATTTGTTTAGCCTCTACGCCATTTCTCACGCCCGTCAAATCTATGCAACACGCAATTCGCCGCGGCATTAATCCAACGCTCATTAATACAGTGGTTATGAATATTCCGCAATCTGTTCGCACACCGGCAACGATCTCCGGCTTCGACGCCGGCCTACGCACAACCTTTCGCGTGGTTCTCGCATGCCGAAATAAGAAAGTGGAAGCTGTTCGCACGGCGGCTACTTCCGACCCCGTTTTTCGTTCTGTCAAAATTAAGAGAGCACATTACGACTTCATTAATAATTAATGAAGTCGAGCACTCGGTTTGGAAATGTCGCTTCAAGTCAATCTCTAACGAATCATTTTTTTTTTCGTCAACGCGTACAATTTCTCAGCTACGATCTCGCTATTGAAAATACTTGCATATGTATGAGATGCAGGAGACGTTGAAGAGAGGAAGATTTTTTTACATTCACTTTACAATATAAGCTATCTCGTCCTCGAAAATTGAAGCCGATTCAATGTCTTATTGTTAGAAATTCTGACATTTAAAACAAACTTTTGAAATTGAACGTCCAAGTATACTTGAAACCGGGAAGTATGTTTTGGAAGCTATTTGCTAAAGTATACATGAGAAAATTATTTTCGTGTGGGATTTTAAATCTAAAGAAGAATTCTACATGTATTCGTGCGAAATGGGATAAACTCTAATAGCGATTTGCTTGTTTGAATTTTCAGGGGGCACTATGCAGACTGAGGAAGTCGTGCCGCGTGCACAGTCTGTTGGCATAGATAGTAGTCTGACCGACGACGCTGGTTTGCAGCATCATTTGCATCACTCGTCGCATTTACATTGTCCGTTACCACCCGTGATCCACATGGCCGTTAAGCAAGAGCCTCAGGAGGAGGAAGAGCGAAGTCGCGATGCGAGCACGTTGAGGTGAGTTATGAATCTCTTTTCGTGTCTGGCATGACATACGTCGCATATATATCGATTGGTTTTAACTCTCCAGGTGACAAATTACATAACGAGTAATACACGACATATATTAGAGGATATTAGAGGATAGTTTTTTGTAGAATATTGTTTTCCTGTTTATAAGTCGTATATTACAATCTTGTTGACGTTTCCCATCTTTTTTGGCGGAAAATTAAGAATAATTTGATGACAATAATTTAATGTAAAATAACAATTTAAGCACGTCGTGAACGAGAATCTCTTCTGATTTCGATAGTCCGCAAGTGGATGCGATCAACGCCACGGGTTCGGTGGACAAGCAAGTTGGCCATCATCAAATTCAAGGACTGGAGGACAATTCAACGTTAGTTCCAGATGCTAACAACCGAGGACGATCCAGGTGATTTATTTTTCTCAATACAATTTTTACACGCAATATTTTATCAGTGTAATTAAACTAGTAGTGAGATAATAATCACGCTTGATATCACTAATATAAAATTTGCTTTCAATCATCCTAAAATTAATACATTGAATTAAATATTACATTTGCATATATATATGCAACAGATGAAATATTTGCATCCTTCTAGACAAATTTCACATTGCGTTGGGGAAACGTGTCTCGCGACGGCTTACATTGTCACGTAGCGCGATCCGCGGCAACAACTATCTCGTATCTTTCCTTCGCCATGTCACTAACGACGTCTTTAACGTAGAACCGGCCGCTCTTGTAGCCAGGAAAGTGCTTTAAACGATCATCGCTGGCGTCGTTCGCAAGAAAGACAGGCGCCAGGAAACTGGTTCGAGCAAGTCTTCTAAAGAGACGCGCGCGAACGCGCGGAAAAAAGGATTCGCGGATATACGTCAACGAGACGCGCCGGCGAGAGAGATCACCGTTATTATTGAATTTCATTAAATGGCCCGAGCAGAGCGGCAAGAGCAGAGGAAGCGTAATCGAATACGTTCTCTGCATAAAGCGCCGTGTATTAAGGTGTGGTCCGGAATGCAGTCACTGGCGTTAATGAAGAAACGATATAACTGCTGTGAGCGTTGATTTAAATATGGTTTCCTTCTATGTAATATTAGAATATAATGTTGCTCTCGGTGGGACTATTATTCAAAGTAACTCTCAAAAATATTTTTCCGATTTCAATCAATAATTTTCTCGTTGAAAAATATTTTCTTCTCTTTATATAATTTTTTTAAATTAATATTGAAATAAAAAAAACACTTAAGTAAACAAGAATACATGGCGATTCATGCCACACACCCCTATGTGTGAATATTAAATTAAATTATAAAACTTCTATATATTTTAATGTTGCAGCCGTGGTCGCAGAAAATCGCGATGGAAGCTCAAGTTTCATCATCAGGCGCTTCCGCCGGAATACTTGGATCACTACGAGGCTTCATTGGCTCAGGAAAACCTGAGTTCGTCGCCACCGCGAACCATCGAACCGGCGGCACCCAGCCCAGCGCCGACGAGCTCGACGTCCACTCCAAGTCCTATCGCCGACACTCACAGTTGGTTACAACGGATCGCAGCGATGCAGCAGGAGCTCTGTCCACACGTCGCGTCTGTGCCTCAGAATCCGACTCCTGGTCATGACAATCAAGTCACCAGTACTAGGAGATCCGTTATCACGTCCGCGTCCTCGCAAGCCTACTCCAACGCACCATATCCCAATCATCATGCTCAGCAGACGCAATCGCAAACGTCTAGCAGACCGCCAATGAAGTATTCCGATCTTCCCTACATGGGCGAGATCACCCTCGATAATAGCAAGCCTAGACGCGGCCGAAAGCCGAAGAAAGCTGATATCTGCCATTTAATTTACAAGAATTATGGCACTATACTGCCGGGTACGCCCGGTCACGAGGAGAGAAGACTGTCGCCTCGGGACAAACAGGATTCTCAGGACCGTGTATCGCCACATCTGCCTTTTCAGAAGACGGATGTGCAAAACAGAATAAGTAGTTTGTTGGAGAAGCGGCTGACACAGGAGACTAGACGGAATTTTGTCGCGCTATCTGAGAGCGCGCGGGAGCAGGATGAACCATTGAATCTCTGCATCAGAGATCTCAACCAGTTGAAGATTCGACTACTGCGGAAGCATGGGAACGTTTATGAATCCGGTCAAATGAAGAGCGAGACGTCCAGTGACGGTGAAGAAGTGGAATGTCTTGGAAGCGCTTTTTTATCGGAACCGATCAACTACTCGGACTCGATAATCCATCGTTCAAACAACAGTCTCGTCAATCATAATAACAACGTGATCGATCCGATGATCGGCCACAACTCTGGTTTCGTGTATTGGCCAAACACCGGCGTATTCATCCATCCGATGGCTCTGCAGTCTCAATTGCTGTATTATCAGAAGGTTGCTCAAGGTGACAAGTGCTCGCCGCGGCCGACGGATCAACCGCCGAGGGAGCAGAAAATCGTGCCCAAATCGATATATTCGATGATGGAGACCAAAAGCATACCTCAAGTGTCTGCGCTACCTGTGTCTCAGGCGACGCCGACGCCGACGCCGACGCCGACGCCGACGCCGACGCCGACGCCGATCGCTGCACCACCGTCACCTAGACCGAAGAGGAACGCTCCTCTAAATCAGCCGCAGAATCAGCCGACTAAGCGAAAGCGTTCCGCAATATTTATACCACCGATACCGACGGAAAACAACAACAATCCGGCGACGGAAGTGAGTATATGCAAGTTCAAATTCACCGGCGGCGCCAAGCCTAGTCTACAGGAAAAGAAGAGTCTCTCCGTGGATTCGGGCGGCAATTTCCGCTATTACAGTGGCACAGGTGACAAGAGTATGCGCGGCTACGAGTTCTTCCCTAGAGAAGCCCTTCAACAGCCGGCGAGCCAGTCCGGGACGACCTCCGCCGCCGGAGCTTTCCTCAGCGCTGCCGGCGAGAGAATCCAATCCCCGATTACATGCCAGAGAAACCCCATCAGCCAGGATGACGGACGACGAAAGAGAAAAACTAGGAAGTCCCTGCAGCGCGAGAAGCTGGAGCAGACCTTCAAAGAGAAGGGCTTTCTCATTCAAACGCAGCAACTAGAGTCCGCGGAGGGTGCCACGTACTGCAAATTCCGGCAGCTCAGGAAATTCACCAGATATCTGTTCAGAAGCTGGAAAGACTATTTGCCCGGTAATGTGCGCGAACTGACCGGCAACGGCAGCGGTGCCAATGCGATAAACGGCGATGCGACCGATCTTGACGTCGAGGGAGACGCCGCTCTCGTTCATTCTCCGCTTCCTCGTGGCAATCTATTGGAAGTGCCGAACAACTTTGTGGAGGATCATCAGACTTTGCCCCTCACGTGAGATTTGACATTCGCGACGTGTCAGTTGATGAACGGAAGTCATGACATGGTACGACGTACGTTACTCTTTTATCGTTGAATCTCTTTTCCTTTTTGTTTCTTCACTTTGTGAAAATCTGTTTTTTTTTAGCTACATATATAATTCTAAAATTAAAGATCCTTCCTAATTGCTTTCTGAATCTATATCTTTGAAAAGGAAAATTATTATTATTAAAATACTTTTCAGATTTATGGATCTATAAATTACTTTATAATATATATTGCAATTTTTTTTAATCCTGAAGGATGGAAATTATGTGTTAAAAGTCAAAAAGTGAAAAAACTATGAGAATTTTGATAATCACTTTTTTGAATTTGAAATGATTTGAAAGTGAACTTTCAATCGTATATGTGTTATATAATAGTATATTTAAAATTCGAAAGTTAAATAAATATCCGCGTGCATAATAATATAAAGTGAAGATATCGCATACATATATACACACATTATTTGTACATGATGAAAGTAAAATTTAATCAACAGAGTATCGTGTCATGATGCGCGTCATGAAGATAGAGAAACAAACTGGATTTCAGCTTTGTGCCAAAGATGAGAGAGACTGGACTATGTGTATGTATATATATTCCGGTCTAGATTATACCCGCATATGTCCGCGAGAACGGGTTAACCAAAGAGTGAAATTTTGTGCTCGCCATATCTATATGGGATCGGAGATACGCGGAGATAATTCGTGTTTAGACTAATATCGGACTGCGATGCATTTGGGATGGTATCGGATGAAAATCAGAGACTTGCATCGATACCGTCGCCACGTCATATTTTTCTAAGCGAATCGTCTAACGATAAATCTAGTCTTATTTATATATTCTTGTTATAAAATTGTAAACATGTTTTCTCGTTTTTACATGGGACGGATATTTATATTACGTTATAATAACGCTATGCGCGTATCAGCGTTATTACAAGTAATATACTGCAGGTACAAAAAGAAAACGGGCGAGCTTATATACATGACAGCGTCGAGACAATAGGCGCAATTGATTCGTTTCGTCGATTCGTTACACGTTTCGGAACAAATATTTGAGCAGCTGTTTACAAATGCAAAGTGCTTGTATATTAAAAGTATACGAGATGATAGGGATATACTGTGCAAGATTCTGAAATATTTTCTCCAATAGATTAATTGATCGATGATATTGTTATAGACCCGATTATTACGCTTACATGTACTAGATTCGTTTAAAGGGACTGATATAATTTTGACGAGCTTTGTTTCCTATTGATGTGAAAAATAGTTTTTATATCAATTGTAATAATTCCATGAATTGTTACAAATATAGAAATTATTTTCGCATATTTATGCATTAAAATTTAAACTTATTTAAATTTTTTCCAATCTTTTAATCGCTCATACGTATATTCTATTCTCAGCCCAAAATGCGAAAAGACGCGAATCTATTGTCGAATCGAATCTCTTATTATAAGCAGGGTAACTATGAGTCGAAAACCGTCCTACATCAAGCTACCGTTGCCTTTTTTCATATGGCGACATGTAAAATTATTTTATACTTATGCTCATTGTAACGAGATAAAGCCTTATAGCCTATAATAATGAAACGAATTGTTATCGATATGACACACAGTGGATTCATTAACAATCCCTCACTGTCGACTTTGATCATTAAAAAATGTTGTAACTGCATTTTAATAAAAATATTCTAGGACAGACTTTTTCGTCGGAAATACATAAATAAAATTTATTTTTTCAGAAAGATGAAAAATTTTGCGCCTATATAATTTATATGGGTTAATATGTTACTAACTTAATTTGATTTCTACAAATTTACATATAAAAAGAAAGAATTGTATTAATAGATCTTTCGTAAATTACATTCATGCGGTTGCAATACTTTTTTCATTGATGCAATCGACTGATTGACTGATTTTTCTATCCTCTAATTTTTTTCCTTTCCTAATCAGTACTGTAGAAGATCGTAGGTTTATTGAATCGCGTAATTCTGAAGAGTGTATTAGGCGCGCCATTAAAATATCTATTTAATATGGATATCCAATATAAGATGAATTTATCTCGATTTCAGTTTGTGTATCAAAATACAGTATCTGTTAACGAGTTTTATATTATATTCGCGATTGTTTGCCGAATTTGCATTTTTTTAAATAAGCTTTTACGAAGAATATTAATTAAACTTGTATCTTTTCGAAGTATCTTTTAACATATTGACTTCATTGATGGGTGTTAGCAGTGGGACGTTTGCGATCGCGAATCACGTCTGCGAGTTGACTATACACGGAGACGCACGTAGACTACACATTCAACGTACATATACATAAGGTGTCGCACAATTGGCCATCACAATTACTACTATAATAATAATAATTATTATTATTATTATCATAATTATTACACTAAAAGTATACCACTAGATCTATTCGATCTTTTTTGATTTTCAACCTTTAATTTTTTCCCGGCGATATTTTTAAATATTTTTAAATTTTAATTTTCTAATATTTTTATGTTAATAGTTTTCTATATATCAATTTCTTCTTCAAAAATTTTTTTAGCCAAAATATAATATCAAGAAGGGCTTACATATTTATTAATCGAACTAACAAAAGAATTTTATAAAGTATAGTCAACGATAATTTAATTTTTGCACAGATTTTGGATAATTAGATAACTGTTACAATTTTCTTGTAGAATACGAACTGTAAGCAGTTGCGAGACACCTTGTATATACGCACTAGCCAGATACGTACGCGCAATCGGCAGAGTCTGCGTGCGTGCACCGCATCCCACCGATTGGTCTCTCCAGAGTGCGTACAGCCACCCATTCATGCATACGGCCATTCATATATTGCGGCCCGGCTCACCTTGAAAGCTTTTTATCATCGATCGTATGTATTTGTGCAGTGCACACGGGCATACACACATTTGCAGATACGCATACGCATTGTGTGTGCGAAAAAGAAAAATTACTCGCCAAAATGATTATCTGATTCGCAAGTTAAAAATTTACAAGTTGTATAAATTTATTCTCTTCAATTATTTTTTAAAGATCTTTGATTTTAAGAAAGATATACTTAAGGAAGATTCGTATATGTGTGTGAGATTAAAATCTCTCTTATCGTTTCATCACTTTCGTGAATTTTTTGCAATTGTTATCAATGAGGAAGGATGAAAAATGACGGAAGAGAAGAAAGAATAGAAAGAGAGGCAAAAGAGCAATCGTTGTCTTCGTCATCGTTATTCGTCGTTGGTCCTTTGGGCAAACCGGATACAATGGCTGCAAGTTTCCTAATACGGACAGAGCGCGATACATGTCAAAAAAAGAGGAATTTTGGCAAGCACGAGGAGGTCTGAGAAGGAACGGTGCGCGTTAGAATGTTCTCTTTCTCTCTTAGCGCAAAAATTTAATAATCGCATACAACCAAAGCATACGTCTTGTTATCGTTGAGACAACCGTTTTCTGTCTTGATGAACGGTAGGAAACGATAGGATATCTCCTGTTTTTATGGGCACCGTAGTAATCTGTTTGCGTTTATGAAAATCTAGAGAAAAATCGTAGACAGAGATAGAAAAAAAGAGAGGATAGAAGAACGTAATTTACGTTTTACACTTCGCATTTTTACGAAAAAAAGGAAAAAAAGAAAAACTATATGTAAAGAGATGACATCGTCACAAGTAGAGATTCATAAGAACATTGAGTCTTTCTAATCGCCTAATGAATATTTCTGATGTCATAAATATTTCTTGATATTATTCCATGTAAAACATCTTCTGACTCAACGTGAACGATCTCTACATTTTTTATTCATTAAGTATTTATTCGAAATAATTTATGTATCCATTTTTATTCTCACATCTGCTTTAAATAAATTTATAGTTATCGTCAAATACAATAAAATGCTAAGAGAGATGAAATACAATGTGTGATGCAAAGAGTAAAGATTTTATAATCGGATGTCATCGCTCGTTTTCGAAGGAAAATAATTATCGAGCAAGTGTACTGCTTCAATGACGATGCAATTAAAATCGGGAGATTTGTGTCAAATTTCTGATTTTTCGCTCCGTGCGCCTACGCGCTATCTCCTCTTACACGTGACTGCAAGTTTCCTAATATAGGCTCGGCATATGCTTCGATGAAAAAAGACGATGTTGTTAACCATCGAGTGCCCGGCAAACTGGTTGCCATCTCGAATCCGGAAAAGACAAGAGAACTACGTGTGTAATGCTAAAATCGCGAAGACGCTCTTCAGAGAAGACGCTAATAATCTTAAGAGAAGCAAATTTATTTAAATACAGTGCTCTCATGTAAAAGAATTCAGAAACTTTCTCATACATTGATAATTTAATTATAATATTTGAAAAAAAAAGAAATTTCTGATATTTTTAGAAGAAAAATAGAATTTATATCTATTGTGTGGTATGACCTTTTTTAGATAGTGTCATGATATATGATTTCTATTAACGTCATGATATATCCGTAGGTTTTTCTTGTAATTTTCTTCATCTTATTTTAAATCTGAAAATATCATACTCTCTCTTTTTATCTGAAAATATTATAAATTTATTTTAGTGATCGAAAGTTTCATCAATTTTATCGATTAAAATGATTCAGACTGAAAGAAGATGAAAGATTCTATTTATAAATTTCAATAAAGAATGTATATCGATATATCTATCTCGAATGGCGTGAAATGAAAATATGATCGAGCAATCTTCATCGTTTTCAGAGAAACCTTCGAAGGAAGCGAAGGAAGACGCGGTGATCTACGAATAAATTCGTTGGCGAAAAATTCAATTTATCTCGTACGTATTTGCTTGTCAGAATCTATTTTATTATGTGGATAATGAAACTTATGCAAGCAGCGATAATTATATTACGCGCGAAATGGTGAATAATTAATGTTTAGCTTACTAATTAGTATAAAAGAGCCGTCCAATTGATACGAGCGATTACGCAATTGGTACAATTAAACCCCCCTTAACGACATTCCTGTTCGTTCGTTGCCTTTCGTGCGATGCGGGTTAAGTGCAGCCCGTTCGTTCATCGGACATGATTTTGCGCAAGAACGGCTTCATGAATGAACCGCGACGCGATCAACGCGCAAAACGTTCTCCTTCTTTCTCGTCTCGCTACGATCCACCTTGATGCACAATGCAGACGGAATACCCGATTCTTTCTAGGCAGTCCGCGATCGTTCCAATGTAGGAGATAAAAAAAGAGACGCCACCGGAAATCATCATTCTCGGCAGAGAAGTTCTAATCAAAGGAGAACCGGTTGCCATCGCGTACGCGGACTGACGACGAGATAAACCAGAAGTCTGCGGCATTTGTCGAGTGTCTTAATTCATGTACGCGTTTAATTACCGAAATCTTCTAAAATACTCTTAAAATATTCCTTTCTCTCTCTTATTACAGATTCTTTAGTATTGATTTTCCTTCAATGAAAATTCTTATTTTTTAAGATATTTATAATTAATAGATTTATAATTTCATTATTAAATTGAATATAATTTCATTATTACATGGAATTTTTAGTAATTAATATATAATATAATAATTAATTACGTACATTAAACATGCAACAGAGAGATGAGATGCAAAAATCAATGTTCTTCAATCGGTTCAAAAATATGTTAGCTTATCAAAGAAGATACAATAGTAATATATAATGAAAATATTAAATAGATATAAAATAAACATATTAAATAGATATATAATAAAAATATTAAATAAATATTAAATAGATATAATAAATAATGTTTGGCAATTTCGCGATATGCATATATATATATATGTATGTACAATGCGCACACACATACATGGAAAATAATAAA
This sequence comes from Camponotus floridanus, assembly GCF_003227725.1. Taxonomy (NCBI): domain Eukaryota; kingdom Metazoa; phylum Arthropoda; class Insecta; order Hymenoptera; family Formicidae; genus Camponotus; species Camponotus floridanus. Next base: position 140,856 of record NW_020229331.1, read on the forward strand.
ATATTGAAGTTTCTCTTTTTAAAAGTTTTTTGATAATTCTCTTGCGTTCATAATTTATCGCAAGATCTAAATCTAATATTAGAAGATAAAAAAAATGTGTATAAGAAAAATACCTAAAAGAGAAAGGTCAATAGACTTTCCACCAACGAGACTCGAATCTTGAAAATATTTGATATTAATCCGATATCGCGAATCTCATCATTCGAAATACGTATGTAACTTGCTCCCACTCGGCACGTATACCAGCTGGTCCAGACTTCTTGTCCATCGTCGACAGCTGCGACGAAAACGAAAAATCCGATTCGGAATGGGCGAGAGTGCAAGAACCCTGAGAGCAGAAGAGCGATTCGTTGGGCGGAAGGATGAAAAATAAAGAAAAGAGAACAGAAAGAAGAGAGATCGCGAGTTGGACGAGTGGCTAACCGGATGTTAGACACAAGAAACGCACAACTATCTCGCGAACGTCTTTTCTCGCTCTGCCGATGCGTTTGTCAATCGCACTTAAAAGTGGCATACGTGCGTCAACGATCTCTTGAAGAAATTTCTTCTTTAGATTTCAACGAAGTCAAAATATTGTCTGCAATAAAACGGCGAAATGATTTACAAGAATATTAATTAGTAGATCTAAAAAATTCTAAAGAGATAATTATAAATAAAAATGAAAAAAAATATATTTTAATATAATTATCCTATTCAATAATTTATAAAACACATATTATGCAAACGTATGGATACTTGTACATTCTAACAGTCTCATAGCAACAAGTAAACGTTTTTCTTATAACGTTAAATCTATATTTTTATGTTCCTGATAAAATATCTACATTTTTCAATTTTAATCTTCTTATACATTTTTTTATAGTTGATTTTTTATATCTATTTTTTATATCTTTTTTGCCTGTAATTGTTTACATATTTTTTGGCGATTTCTACCTTATCTTCAGGCGCGAATGATCTTCGAGTTTCTTTACGTAAAAGAAAATAATGAGAGAAAAGAACATGAGGATCGTTGAATGAAATCACAGATGTCTCACAGAACTAAAATTATGAATAAATTTCATTTCTATCTCGATTGCTTTTAAAAAATCTTACACTGGAAAATCATTGAAATAGCTTGTGAAAAGTATGTTATTACAGTAATGATGGAACACTCGACATGTACACTATATTGTTAAATGATATACATGCAAATAAGATGTCATATAATATTTTTCTCTTATTATACTTGCATTTTATTTATGTCACAATTACAACTTGAAATAAATTGCTGATTGGTAATTCAAATATAGTAAAATTTTATCACTTTTCTAAATTTTTTTCTTGTACCGTTCACATTTATTATATGATTATATAGACATGCATAATATCTTATGTCTTTCACTCGTTTTCCCACTCTGAATTGATTGTATGCTTGCACGCGTACGATGTTTTCGAAGATATGCTTGATATTAAAATAAAGAAATTTAACCAGATTTTAGATTTATTTAAAATTCTTTCCTTCTTTTATTGTGATAAAAAATAATAATAATTAATAATGCCTTAATAACAATTTTATTTGTTATTGTCGTAAAGGTAACTCCAGGTTATCAAAATGTCTTCGGATGCATTATATTCAATTCAATACATTTGTATTGCGTATCAGTAAATTACTACTATACGCTTATTTTAACAGCTGCGTCATAACATCGTAAACATAATGTTGCTCTCGTCTAATAAACTTAAGAAATAAATTTTTTTATCATAATGTATCTGATAAAAAAAATAGATATGTGGATAGAGAAAAAAGGAACAATTTTATTTAAAAAAGCAATGACATAATTTTATAGGATAAATTACAATTATTTTAATTTCCAATTTTTAATCTTTAGCTATTAATTTTATATAATGTGAAATATGCGATGTATTATTTTACATTTGAATTAAAATTTTTCAAGAGATATGAATTGCAACTTTATTGATTACAGAGAGTATCTATTACATAATTTTCAATGACAGAGTTTTTATTACCTGAAAAAATATCAGGTCTATTATTAATATATTACAATGCAATCTATGTCACAATGCTATCTTTTAAGTTGAAAATTACTTGAAACATAGAGAGAAAGATTCAGACCGGAAGTGCATTTTTTTAAATGGAATCCCCTATTTTTCATTGCATATTCCTGTAGCTTACCTCGAGAGCTTTCCAAAGCACTACAATAAATTATTTTTCCATGAAATATTTTTCGAGTTATGAGAGATTTGAAATCATTTCTTAATTTTACATAAACCATAAAATATCTTGTAAAATATTCATTTTTCGATTATCTTACCTTAATACATTTATGTACAAAATAATGAGAGGAATCAATTAGTGTAAAGAAAACACATAGTTGTTTTTAAGAAAAAATACGGAATTCTTAATTGTAAATTATATATATACACATATAAATGCAAATTATATATGTATACACACATATAAGTGGATATATAATGATATATAAATAAAACTTGATAAGAACATTTTTAATAAAATATTAAATAAATAATTAAATTTCTCAAAATTTTTTCCAAATACACTATACGTTTAAATATAAAATAAGAATTTATTTTTACAATGTTATTTAATAAATAATTATTGTCATTTAATAATATGCATTAATTATATGCATTAATAATGTATACATTTTAATTATATATATATATTTTTTTTTCTATTTCTGTTTCATATTATTGAAATATATTCTTATATATAAAGTTTATTTTTCTAATATAATAAATTCTAATATAATTCTAATAATATCTTTCTAAAAATATATATATATCTGATTAATTTATCTTTGAAAATGTATAATCAAACTCAGAATTTGTTGAGATAAAAAAATTCTTTGAATTCAAATAACCTATTCAAAATAAATCGTTTAATTTCATACATATGATGCATGGACAAAAAATTTATTTTTTTTATGATTCTACAAGACATTATTGAAATTCCCAGGTGTTTTTCTTAACAGCGCTTTTTTCAGTTTGTGATTTTCTGTATAAATATTGTACAAGAGAAAGATTATTTGACAAAATATTTTTACAAATGATAGATGGTCTTTATAAGGTAACGTTGGCTAGTATTCTGCATCAGTTTGGAAAAATTGTTCTCCAATAGAGAACGGAAAATATCCGAACAATATGAAGATAATTCCTATCTTCGCCCTTCTTTTAGCCCTTGTGTGGTGCGTTTCTTGCTTTCCAAATGGAGGCGGCGGTTTGTTGGTAAGTAATCATTTATTAAATAAAAATGTTGCTCTCTCTTAGAATACTTGGAAAACAAATTTGTATTTATTCTTTCAAGAAATCTTAATATATATGCGATCAAAATTGCGATATAATTAACAAAGAATATAATTTCTCCTACAAAAATAAATTATATTAATATAGAATAAATTTTATTATAGAATTTTTATATAGAATAAATTACAATAACATAGAATAAATTTTAAAACTTTATTTCGGACAAAATGATCTGAATGGAAAAATATATAATATTTTTTACTAAATGCATATTAATGATTTTAAAAGATACATATAGGACACCAAGTCTAATTGACTATTTAGTACTAATTTCTAACTAAAAGTTTAAAATTTATGCTCGTTATACATTGATATTTAGAAACGATTTTTCAATAATTAAAAAAATAGAAATACTTATTCAAAAGATTATAATCTATTATTAAAAAAGTAAAAATATTATATGAATTATACATTCTCAATATTATATTTTCATACAAGGAATTATTTCTTTCTTGATTGTGTTACAATTAACTGCTTTTTGTGTTTCTGAAATGGTTCCATTGTTATAAATAATGAAGTTATTATTAATTGATAAATTCTTGATGTTAATTAAAATAAAACAAAAATAATTTCCCTTTTGTAATACTTTAGGGCGGATTAGGTGCTCTCCTCGGTGGCTCCGGTGGCTCCTGTGGTGGCGGCGGCGGCGGCGGCGGCGGTACTGGTGGCGGCGGCGGCGGTACCGGTGGCGGCGGCGACGGTACCGGCGGCGGCGGCGGCGGCGGCACAGGTACCGGTGGCGGTGGCGGCGGTACCGGCGGCGGCGGCGGCGGCGGCTACGGTGGCGGTTTAATAAATGCCAAAATAAGTGTGTTAGACAAACATTAAAGGAATTTGCCGATGGAAACAATATATAGCACAATAAATAGTTGAAAAATTATAATTCGAATATATTATTATATAATTAGAATAAAATATATAATGTACTGCAGATTACTATTGTAAAATTCAGTATCAAAGTGTATCTTAATATTGTGTGAGATGGCATCATTGTGAGAATAATAAAATCTCTTTCGCAATGTTTACTTATATGTATCATTATTTCATTATTCCATTCTGTAGTTAAAAATGTTACAGTTTTTTTTTCAATATTCTTTACATAGATTATTACGTAGATTGAATGAGAGAAACACCTGTGAAAAAACGGGAAACAGGGTGTGAAGAATAAGAACGAAAGAATTTCAAGAGAATAGTAGATATGATATATTCAACTTTTACTAATATTCAATAATAATAATAATAATTATTATTATTATTATATATATGTATATTTATATTTTTATAATTACATAGGTAATGCCGCCGCAAATGTACAATATTTGACAGATTGGATATCGATCCTCGAAAATATTATCAGCACTTATCTATATGCGCAGGTATGCGTCTCTATCTGTGCATTTATATACATATATATATATATATATATATATATATATATTCATATAAATTTATATACGTTCATGCATGTATATGTACATAATGCACGTGTACAATCAGTGGTGAGGCTATCTGATCCATCTATATCTTCGTATCATGCGTATCATGATTTCATTGCATTTCAACATGTGTATTCATTATATCGTACATATTATGACTCGATTGCATTTATCGATTTTACAGCTTGTGGATGGACCAAAGCTCGAAATATACAGTTGTAAGCTCGCCTAGATCTGAAAATGTCATAAACCGACGTTCATAATTGGAAGGACACTTGCAAAACATCTTTGCTACAGAAAGTTGTATACGTGTATTACAATTGTTCGTCGCGCTGCAATTGCGTTTTGCATAACATTTTGAAATACGTAATTTTTTTTTGATATTATTAAACAAAAAGATGAATATTAGAGAAAATACAGTGTTACAAATTGTATGTCGAAGAGAAAGTAATTAGCAAGAAAATGCATTTCGAAATCTCGCAAACTTCTAATAATCTCTAATATATATTAACAAGATACATTTTTTTATCAAATCTTTTCTTTATTAAGGACAAAACTTCCTGACCTGACATGTATTTTTTTAAAATTAGATGAATATGTACCTTGATATTTGGAATTTGCTCAAATCCCTGTCTTTTTTATTTTTATTAAATTATCTCTCAATCGATAAAAAAATAAATTTTATCAAAGTTTTTTTTTGCAAATTGAAAGACGTAAAAAGTATATTAGTTCAATATTAACTCATCTTTTCCCTGTGACATCTATATTATTAAATTGTTTGTCAGATGAAGATTAAAATTATTGGCGATTGACATAATATTCTCCGCTTAATCTTTAGACATCTCTACAGTGCTATTGCAAAAGTTATTACTAAAAATATCAAACATGTTTAATGCAGAAAAAATAGAGAAAAAAAAAAAAATATATATATATATATGTATATATATATATATATATATATATGTATGTATATATATATATATGTATATATATATATATATATATATATATATATATATTTGTTTTTTTGCTTTTGATATTCAATACAATACCTCATAATATGCATTTCGCAATACTAATTAAAAAAAAATACACGTTTTAATTAATTAAGAATGATTAAGAAATATTTTATGTTTTGCGTAATATGGAGTGCAAGTCAAACCGCCAATTTCTCGTTATATACAAACAGTGATATTTTTCTCCATCGAGGAACATATCTTTTAGTTCGCGCGATTTATCAAAGACAGAAACAGACGCGAGCAAATTAAATGGTACACGCTACAATCTTAAAAAAATACCTGGCATTGAAGAAAGCAAAATATTCAACATTTTCATTCATTTGTATTGCGATTAAACTGATTATTTTTGGGGAATAGTCTCTCGTTATATTATCGGCGATTGTAGTAATAATAACGATAATTTGTATAATTAATGCATTAGATCGTATGTACATAGAAAAAGAGATGCTTATAATTGTAAAAAGTAAAAACAATAGAGTTGTTTACATTTTTATTATATATTTAGTGTCAAACGCCGTTCCACTATTTTGTGACATATTTGACGTAAATAAAATCTTAGAAGCAAATTAATGCATTATATGTGACTGCAATATTTCTTATATAACTATAATTATTTCACCCGATGTTAAATGTGATAATTACAGACGTATTTTGGTTCGCGTGCTTATTTACAAAGTTCTTCCACCAGTCGGACAAACGAAAATTATCAATTATCGCGATAATATTATAGATTAACTTATTCTATGTAGTAACACAAATTGTTATCTTTGTAACTTGTAGCTTCTCTGGTTAATTAATGCTGACTGATTATTGACAGTAGGAAGAAAAGGCGATGATTTCGTAAATCCGCCTTTTTGAGACTTTCCAAGATCGGAAAAATATGATTACTTTTATCATCGAGATATAGAGATAGAGAATATAGGCAACTACGGTGATTAAGATTGAATCACGATAATGTTCTATTTCTTATCCTCAAAATCACATCAAAATAATAGATATTCTTTGGTTTCCTTCATGTCCGTTTAATTGTTTTCATGTATAAATATAATAACTCTAAAATAAGTTTATGATAAAGGAGAAAAATATTGAGCGATTTTTGAGTCGCAAGTGTAGCAAATTAATAAAAATTGCAAGATTTCTTCCAACATACAGGTACATGAGTGAGATAGTAAAAAAACTTTCATATATGTATGGCATATATGTATGTAAATGATCGGTGAATAATTTTTATTTGTGGAAACTTGCAGCAAAATTCCAATTCCTCAAAAATATTTGCAAAAATATAAGAAATCTTTGTTCCTGTCATTTTAAGGAGATGTGTATCTGAATATATAAATAGGATAAAATATATCTCGATAAACTTATCTAGATTTCTGAAGTAAAATCGTATCTTTTCGCAAACAATTCGATTTTACTTCATAAATCAATCTTGATATTATCGCAAACTGTTAACTTGCGATTTTTCTTCTCTCTTCAGCTTTAGTTCTGTAGTTCTGAAGTTTATTTTTGATCCGATTATATGATTGTTAATCTTTCATTCGTAAAAGGAAAAATTATTGATTGATATTTTAAATAAAGAAAAATCGACTTTAAATTGGTCGAAAAATTCATATATAAGAGATGGCCCGCTTGTATATTAGGGTATTTTATATTTTCGTTTCTCATTTATATACAGATTGTAAAAATTGATTGTTGCATAAAGAATAGCTGTTACTTTGGTCTTGCTTATATTCCGCGAGTTTTCTACATAAGCGACATATCTCATGGACTATTACTATCAAAATTCTAATATAGGAAGCCTGTTCTTTATATCCAAATTAGATTTGATCTTTAGATTCCCAGCGAGAAGAGAAAAGATTCGAGATTCGATTAATGCATACAATTCCATTTAACTCTTTTATACAATTATTTACATATACGACATATAATATCTACATACAGTATTAATTAAAATATATATGCTTAATAATATTTCATAAAAATGTTTAGTATTTAATTATTTAAATTAATTACTATTACAATAATAAATAAAAATCAATCTTAAAATTTTAGGAACTACATATGAGCGTATAAACGCACAGAGAAGAAAAGTTTTTTCTCAAGCAGTATACTTTTTAAATAACAAATTTTGTTAGTTATTATATACCGTAGAGGCTTGTGTACAAAATTTTGTAATCTTATACTTTTATTGTAAATAAAGAATCTATGAATTTTATTTTTCACTGCGATGAGAAAGTGATTCTCCTAATCCATTACACAATAGTAACGATTTTGCTGTGATAGTAAAATGTATTTGCTAAGGAACGATTATTTTTTTAGTAACACATTCTTTTCCACGTGCGCAGGGAACCTAAGAATCCATTACGATGTAAATCACGAATGTTACGAATACTGTTCCAACTTAATCAGATAATTCATTAATAATGGAAATAACTTTGATTGTTTTTATGCAAAGAGTAACAGAAAAAATACGCGCAAAAGTGAGTGAGTAACACGTTTTTATTACTTCGTTGTAAAACTTTAAGAGACTTTAAGAAATTTTAAATTCAAGAGAAACGAAATTATGATAAACGATATACGCAAAAGAAACGTACATACTTTGAGGTATCTTTTCCCTCTCACAATTTGTTCGACGAAATATTTGTATTTACGGCATAGAGTATCATAATTTTCCGTGTCATTCCGAAAATAGCAAATATTTTAAACGCGAAAAAATCTTACTAAATCTTAAGAGATATAATTAGTGATATCTTATGTATTACATCCGAATTATAATTATAACTATTTATCTGTATGTCATCATGCATTTGAAAATCACAGAAAGATAAAACAAATGTCATTTTGATAAGATTGCGACAAAAATGTTCTAACAGCGACATGTTTGTCGTAGATGAGAATCGCCCTACGTTCAAGAGAATGTACGATTCACCTTTAGTTTGCATTTAAATCGTTAGGCTCTATATGTGGTGAGCACACGAAAACTCTCTAATTGTCGAAAGCATGATCGCGTTCTACGAATCAAGTTACGGATTATCATTGTTCATTTATCTTATATATACTTAATATCGTCGTATATTACGATCGAGCTAGAATTTTATATAAGTACACAGTATAGAAAACTATTTAATAGATAGAAATAAACTCGAGATGTACGGTCCCACTTTTTACACGGATTAGTATCGCGTTAGGCGCGACGCGAAAGTCTCTGTAGAGATATTATATTTACAATAAAATCTACGCATATATATATATAGAATATCTAAATCGCTTTCATTATCCGACTACGTCTTATATGCGTTCTATAGTGACCTGAAGTTGAAAAATGATATGAAAAAAACAACCACTATATTTTCTATTCTTCACTCGCGTATATTTATAATCGATAGAATAGTTACTGTAATAGCCAAAAATTGGTGCAGTTTCAAACGTGTGCCAGTTTCTCGCGATTATAGCGAAGAGAGTCCATATAGGATAGATATTTTACACGTAGAAAAATATACATAGATGTCCAGCACTGATCAGCATGATGAAGAGAAGGAAAGTCCATGCTTTTGTTTGTTAAAAAGAAAATAAGGAAAACAGAAAATTGGCTTGTATTTCCTAAATCATTTCCATCATAGTATATATAGGCTGTACTAGTACTAGACATACTATCGCTAGTACATAGGCACATGATCCGTGAAAATGCGCGCGCGTTTACTTACACAATCAATAGAGTTCGAATTCACTGTGATCAGAGCTAGACGAGATTTACAAGAGATTTGCGACTCTATATCATTAACGCAATATGTCGACTAAATTAAATTAGTCCGTTGGACATCGGCGATAAGAGAGAGCGTATACAACGACGTTTCGAGCGTATCAGTCTAAACTAGAGCAGAGGCATCTAAAGTTTTATGACAGACAGATAGATAGGTAGGTAAATAGATAGATAGGTAGATAGGTAGGTAGATAGGTAGGTAGATAGGTAGGTAGGTAGGTAGATAGATAGGTAGATAGATAGATAGATAGATAGATAGATAGATAGGTAGATAGATAGATAGATAGAAAAAGAAGAAGAAAAAAGAGGAAGAGAGAGAGGGGGGGGGGAGAGAGAGGTGATCACGCGTGATTCTTTAAATACGGTTTTCTAATTTTTCTAATTTCTAAAATAGATAAAATTGTTATCACATACTAAGTTGCGAGAGAGTAGCAAATTTCTCGTTTAATTTGATCATTTGATTTCCTAATTTTGTTACTAGTGCTTCAATATTGATATACGCATAATCATTTATCGTCGCAGAAAAAGAGAGCGATATAATATAACTCTATGTTATATCATCTTACAAATGTCTAAGTATATATATTTCTAATAATCCGATTGCGTGCGCGTTTCGCGTGTATATTATTTAATAGATGTATATATGCGTTCTTTTTAATGTGATAAAGATTATGTTATACTTTTTCGGCCGATTCACGAACACTACTTGCATTTTGAGATCTTTCACAAGAGTATTTTGTGATATAATATTAAGTATTTATTTGTATTCCTACATTAAATTTTTTTTATTCGCGGAAACTCTCTTTTGACGTTCGATTTCTTAAAAAGGAACATGATTAATATATTAAAACGATTTTTTGTCTCTTTAATCGCTATTATATTTTAAACCTATATAAATAAATTATAGAGAGATTGTGATTTTATAAATTAAAAAAATATTTTCTTAGTAAAATAAAAAATATAAAATTCTCGATTAAAATATATTGTACTTGAGATTCTTTGACGAAAATATCTTATACAGGATATGTATATAAAATTTGTTATTAATGTGTGTTGTTATTGATGTTGATAATGAAAAAGGTGATTCAATATATAAAAATAAATTGAAAGTATGAAATATAGATAAAGTTCTATATAAAATGTCATTTTACTTTTTGATTTACTTTTATATATAAAAAAATCACCTTTTTCTTATCGGTTATATTACTAAAAATAAATCATTCAATGTAATGACTTGTAATGAAATAATGGTGCGCTTAGAGAACGCAAGGCCATTAAATATCACTGATCTATGTATCTATAAACAAAATTCACACACACACACACATGCACACCATACGCGCGCGCGCACACACACACACAACTTATTTTATTTATTTCGTTGACTAAATCGATAATGTGCTACTCAAATAGATAGCGAAAAAAAAATTTGATTCTCACACAGCGTCACGTTAATGACGATGTTTATTGATTGTCTCTACTTCTATTAATGATAACGAACGTCACATCTATGATTGTATATAATATCTAAATTTTGTTCATCGCGAATTCATCCATTTTCGTCCCGATGCTTGAAATCTCTTTATGCATGCGTTGTGCAAAGAATTTCATTGATTACTATAATTGTTTAGAAAAAAAATAGATTTGAAGAAAGATGAAATCAAAAATTACAAATTTTTTAAATGAGTTTCAATGTATAATAATTAGATGAATGAAAAATTCTTCATCGCGTTGCAATATTACTATTCGTAAGAGAACCTCTATAAGAGAATGCTGTATATATATATATATATATATATATATATATATATATATGTGTATGTATAGTCGTCGCAATATATAATCTCGTTCATGATCTACACCTACATGTAATCGTAATTAGTTTTATTAGTCGATCGCATATTAAAGTGAAATAAGTGTGAGAGGCACCGTAGAATGTGCTCGTACGCACATACAGGCTAAAGCGTGTTTTACAGAGTATTTTACTTACGTCTTCCTGTGCACTTTCTTCATATATGTATATTTCGATGAAATACACATTTATAATAAATTGATAGTCAAGCGTTATGAGAGATCTAGTATAAAATGATTATACTACACAGAGCGTTGTGTAAAATCGTCAAAAGTGTATCGATTGTTCAACAATGTTATCAAAATCGAAGAGAATTTTTCGAAAGTTTATTACATCTATATAAACCAGCGATGCATTTAATGAAAAGAAGAGAAGATTTAACAATAATATTTAATTTTATCGCGTGAGATATCCTTGTTCCCGAGGAATTATGAATATTATAAATTTTATTTCTTCAAAAATATTACCTTGACCATCACTTTATTATAATTGATAAAGATTGTGTTTGATTCAAGAATAAATACGCATTCGATATAAAAGAAAAGACTCAATATATAAAAAATAAATTATTTTATGCCATTCTCGCATTTAGCATTTGCAAAACGCGAGAAAAACGACGCAAAAAATTATGTATTATGGTATATAAATATGCATAGGTGGATTATCACTTGTTCACGTAAAATAAAGAGAAGTAAATCGGCAACGTAACATGCTGTTGCAACTAACTGCTCAGCTCGAATCAAGCACGTCCGCTGCAGCAGTAAAGCATGGTGTTTTGGTTCACGAGAAAGTCTTGTAAAATGTATATTTTGGACCCTACACCTATATTTGTATCATATACATACACATACATATATATATATATATATATATATATATCTATGTACATATACAAATGTCTTTCTTTTTGTGATTAAAAATATTCTTAGAAGCCATTCGATTTAAGAATATCACTAAAACTACTTTTACACACACACACACATATATATATATATATATATATATATATATATGTATGTATGTATGTACAATAATAATATGTATATGTTATATATATATCAGATGTGATAGATATATAAAGTGCGACAGATTCGCTTGATAAAGAACAATCTTCCGCCTGCGAAGGACTGATCGTTAAGCAATCGACGCCACGAATTGCGAGACAACGCGAATCCGCTTATCGTTAACGACTTATCTGAACTTATCATCGCTTATATATATTGCTCGTTTCGTTAAAACTATCTTGGCAGTTGAGAAATCATAAGAACTGCAATCATTCGCATCCGTTTTCTAATATATCGATGCCTCTCCAATTCGTTGGAACGTTCTTTAATCTACGTTATAATAAAAAAAATCTGCTAGATTGTATTCCTCAGAAATTCGCTGACATCGCAGTTCGTGGCTTCGATTTTAGCAATAAATAAGAGTGTTTCGCGTATGGACCAAACGCTACGAGAGTCGTGCGCGGGATTCAAGATCGCGGTGCACGTATCCGATCACTTAATGTGTTTTTCTGTAAATATAATCTACGTACAAAATATAAATTGTATTTTTATACGCTTCTATACGAGAATCGCGATATATACATTTTTCCCTTCTATTTTCGTACAGAAAGCATATCATTTAAGTCTCTTAAGACCTTCCTCAAGACCTTCCTCAAGATTCACGCGTGTATCGAAGACTAATTGTATAGATACGATACATATACGAGAGAACATGTATCGTATCAAGAATTTCTTTTTTCACATAGCACAGCACCTATAATCTACGTAGACATATTGCTTTTCAGCGCTGTAGGCAAGTGTGATCGTAGCCATAAAAAAAGAAGATGGAAAAGAATCGTATGCGCAGCTTTATGAAGCGAGTTACTTCGAAGTATCTACATTTGTGCTAGGCCGAAGGTAAAGTAAATTTGGGATACGAATAAATCGCGAGAGATCAAGCCCAAAATCGAAGCTGAATTTGCGGGCAACGATCTCGAATTGATTCCGTCATAGTTTTATGGGACCCATATATATGTCAAGGCCCATGTTGAAGCACAACCGGACCATAAAATGCTATATATCGAGAACCGCTTTGGAATCTCCTTTAATACCTGATGACGGTTCACGATGAAACGTTCAACCGAGATCAGCAGTCTATGATTTTAATCGACAAGTTTGAAAATCTAGGAAGTTCGGTTATTGTTCCTCTTTATTATTTCTAGTTGGCCCGAAATATATGATGTTCCCTTGTTGGCGTTTACCCATTCTTTCGGCGAACTGAAAATATGGAACAGCGTTGTATAGCTCCTTTTTTTCTTCCCCTTGATAAGGCCGAGATCACCCCTCGATGAATAATGTATTTCTTTCGCGCCCTTCCTTTGATAGCTACGCGTACGGTATCTCGCATGCCTCCGTCTTCAATTCTACAAAGCGTCGTTCACGTGGCGCAATTGCGGGGAGAATTGCGCCGCAACTTCTGTCTCCCGATTCCGCGCCTCGTTGATTATGCATCATCCTGTGCGTTTGACTTTGTCGTCAAAACGTTTACGCTCAAAGACTCCTCTCGCAATCGACACATGCCTCTGTCACAATTGCTCTTATTATATCTCCTGCCGAGATATACAAGTCATATAACGGCGATTTTATGATCAATTATTACGTCCATTCCATTAAATTACAAAGATATGCAAGCATGGACTTGTATGATCTCAGTGGAATTTACAAAAGTCGAGATTATCCCTGCGATCTCTTCACATCGTGGATTCTCTCGAGGTGAATAGAGCCAAGTAGCTATAACAATACTCTCATACGCGTGCTATCTCTCACGTTAAAAGCTCTCACTGAGCATATTCGGCGTCACCGTAGTTATAGTAACGCGTGGCAGGGCCCGTGGAACTGCGGGTGATAGCAAAACGGATTGCACGAGTTCGCCGGGGGCTCTCTGTTACACATCGTCCTCTATACTACGCAGAGGTATCTGTTGTTTCTGAGCTACCGCGTTTAGTACATACATCAACTGGTCCAACTTCTTGTCCATCACCGATAGCTGAAAGTAGAAAGATCGTCTCGATGCATTCGAGTCTGCAGTTGTAAATCTTTCCTCTCGAGAAACAGAATATACACTTCGATATTAAAGATTTTGTTTGATAAATTATATGTGAATTTTTAACGAAAATGTCGCATATTATTCCTAAGGTCGATTTTAAATAGGGCGAGTTCTATGTAATTAATTCTATTACCAGTTTCTCTCGCGGAATAATTAACAGCAAATGTAATACCATCATATGTTTCGCTATTCCGCGCATTTCGAACCGCGTTTAAACCGAGGAAATCCGTCAATCGAAAGAATAATTGATGGAGGAGAATCGATATTATATTCAAAATTTTCCCTAATGACAAAAATTGTTCGACAGATCTCGCAAATATCAGTATAATTCTATCATAATTCTCTCGTAAATTGAGAAAACTCATTAGCAATCTTTCCTGAATTCACATTTAATAAAAAAATAAAAATGATATATCGATAATATATGTGAATATAAAACGGTTTAGAAATGATCTCTTCAATTATATATATATATCAATATCAAAGATGGAAGTAAACCTCATGTTAAAATTTTGCTTAAAAATTAAGATAATTAGATAACTATGATAAAATTATGGTAATAAATTATGGTGATAAATTATGATTAAAGTAAAAGAGAAGAAGAAAGACGCACTTGCTGCTCCACTCTGTATAAGCGCGCACCAATCGTCATGGGTTTTACATTGCCTGCCCGGTCGATTCCCGCCAGGTAGCTCCCCGGTTTACCCAGGGTCTGATCCAATCTCCTCTGTAACTCCTGCGGACAAATGGCACAAATGCATTTAATATGAATTCCGTGAATTTATATATATCATACAGATTATACCAAAAAATGCAGAGGGATGAATACAAAAATCGTTATCCGCTATTAATTATATTGTAATTAATATCGCTTTATTTCTTTTTGCTTCTTTTTCGGTTTTTTTGCAGTCTAATGCAATTTTTGCGAAACGTCGTTGAAATAGCAAAGTAAATTCGCACATGTAACTCTATCGTGACTCTTGCGAAAAATAGAAAAACAATAAAAAATCAAATTTTCAGTCTGGAATTAAAATTAATGTAACGCTTAAGGCAGAAATTTCGTTTGCATGCTGTGACAATTCGAGAACTGTCGATTCAATTTCTCAATACAAAATAAAGCCCTTTTCGCCTATTGTGAAATACTGAAACTTCTTTGACGAAGAACAAAAGGCAATGTGTTCGCAAAAGTGGAGTTATTCGTGATTGATGTTTTGTCTCTCATCATTCCTCTTTTTAATTGTCATCCGTCCTGCGGTAATTGAATAATAATGACTTTATCCTTCGAATCCAGATTAGTATTATCGATGAATATGATATAGCACGATTAATTTAGTATCAATGATAGGCAAATCTCATAAGTATAAACGGGTAAAATTATAGTTTTATTACAATATATTGCTGCTTAAAATTAGGAATGTATTTAATTTGAAATTTTACATTAATTTATTATATAAAAGATGATTTATTATATAAATTTCAGATAATCCAAAAAAATTTATTGCGGAAAATCTTAATTATTATATTGACAAAAAAGAAGATTCTTGTTATATTAAAAATAATTTTATTGTATCTAAATAAATTATTTCTATTCGATAAACTGAGTCTTGTTATATCATTAAGCTAACGATGATTTCACTGCAACAATATATTCGCTAATTGTAAGACTATGTTGTCTTAGCAGCAAATTGGATTTCCTTTTCAGCAGTAAATTTTAAACGTTTCTACGAGCAAATTTACTTGAACAAGATTTTCCTATTTTATCAACAAAACAAATTTTGCTATAAATTAAATAATTAGATTATAATATCGATTACGATATCAAAGTAAACTATAACAAAATTTGGTCGCTCCCGCATCGGACAGCAATAATTTTACTATGATTTTTTTTCTGTGTAGACATGTGCCAAAAATGTCTCGCGAAAATACAACTGGTGAATGCTGCAGTATTTCTGACGTTCAATGTGATCGATCTTTGGTGTCCAGCGTAGAGATACAAACCGTAACGATTCTTTGATTAACTGTCAGCTGTTTCACGCCGCGTATCCACGATTCCATTGTCTTCTGTAAATCGACATGTAGCTCGTTGCTTCGATCTTATCGAGCTAATCGTGCACAGGGATCGCGCACGATTGATTGAACGAGGCGAGTAATTGGCGATCGTTCAGTAATCCGTCAAATAAACGCAATTATAGCTTATTACGAGTTCATCCATCATTAATACACATCATTAATACGCGATGAATGATTTGGAGCAATTTATCGAGAGACGGGCGTTTTTAAAATAATTGATTGTTATTTCTATTCTGAATAGCGATTATTCGAAAGTAGAGAATAATAGCAAACGAGAAAAGAATCATTATCGAGGAACTCACCTTAATCCGCACCATCATGTTCAAATGACCTTGGCTATATTGTTCAATGACATCACGCACATCGTATGGTTTTCGAGCCTGTTGAAACTTTCTGCGAGCCACGAAGTACTTGATCTTCCTGATTGCCCGGATAGCATTTCGGTGTGCTTCTGTCAGCCTAGAAAATGGTAAAAATCCAAGTTTAAATCGACACGTTACGAAAAGAAGCATTACTTATCTCTTCTTTTTTATTTTTGTTGCGTCAAAATGAAGAAAATATATTAAGAGAAATCATTAAGAATATAAAAAAGAATAAAATTATATGCTATCGCGCAAAAATGTTAGTCATATTTAATTGAAATATCGCATTATCGAAACGATATTCGATCGCGAATCACTTTATTACGATGATAGTTTCAGATTCGCTTTTGATTCAGTTTAAAAGAGAAATTGACACCTCTTCGAGAGAGGGAGAGAACTGCGATCTTCGCTAACTTAATTTTCCTAGACGATGGCGGTGAGATGCAACTAGATACAGCTCGTTTCCCTTTCATCGCATGCTATGGCCAAGAAATAACTGATAAAGTGCAATATTAAATCTCGATAACATAAATTGCATAAAGTATCCCGTTTAAAGGTATTTCCAAGCCAAAACATTAATACGCTATAATAGAATCTTAATAGAATATAATTACAATAAATATAAATAAAATTTATAATATTATTTCGAGATAAAATAACGATAAAAATGTCAAAAATGCTACGCGTTTCTTGTAATTTCACGAGATAATTGTTATACGAGATAGAAAATTGATTTGTGCTAAATGCAATATTGTACATGTCAATATTCATCTTGGATTACTGTCATATATAGCCGTCAAAAATATTGAGCTTCTTTTCTCTCTCAACTTTATATTAGTCATCATCCGCTACTTCTCGACTTCTTGACGCTTATCCGAAGAGTGGGGAATATGTTCGAGAAGAGCGCCCATTCCTCGGGTGTTTACGTTCTTGAGAATGCTTAGCTTGTCGGCAGATGCTTCTGTCGTGGGTGTAAATGTGCGAGATAAAATACTTTATATAATGACAACACGTCGTAAGAAATTTCTATGAAATGTCATAATGGAAAATGTCAATCGTTACTATCCGGGAAATTTAGTAATGATAGACGGATAGATGGATTTTTATGAGATAAAAATGCACGCATAAGATAATTACTATAAATTTAATATAAAATCTGCAGAAACATATATGAGAGTATATAATAAAAATAAATATTGATGTACACAAATAACAAATAGAATTAATATAAAAGTATCTAGGAAAATTATAAATTAGCGTGTATTATAAATTTTGTTAAATTTTTATTATTATGAGATACGAATAATCTCATTTAGAAAACTTCATTAAACTTGAAAAATTTTAATCGTACTACTTCAAGAATATAAGGTTTTTACTTTTTGCATTTTATTATTATAATTTTATATCTCAAATATAATTATAGTTTTTAATAAGGTAGAGTCTAAGAAGGACATAGTGTCTGCTGAGAATAAAAAACTATTCGACAATTACTTTATCCTCGGACATAAATATTTCTTTATTATTGCATTAAATTGTCAAGAGAAAAAAGAGTTTTATAGAAAAAAATCATTAAAATTATCGAATGTTATAAAAAAGCAATATAATTCAGAATAAGATGATTGATAAAAAAAATTGATAAAATGGAAAAAAATACAACAGACCAGGTAAAAAGGGTAAGATAGTGTATATGTATGTGTGTTTGAAAGCGAGTAAATGGGCTGCTTTTACGTGGTACAATGATGTTTTAAAATGAGATCGACGCGTGTGGATACAGCCGGACGAGGCACGATAAAACATTGAAAGATACCTGAACAAGGTTCTCTTTGGTTGGCAAGTTTTATAAGAAAGCTTTAGGCGGAAGTAGGTGAACTGTGAGAACGAAAAATGGGTAGAAGGAGGAAAATCTGGTATCTTTACGTATAATACAAGTTCGAGTGTGCACGAACGGGCTCGACGTCGCGAAAACTAGGTCATTTGCACCGGTGTAAAGTAATGGTGCGGTGAAAAAAAGCACTTACGTATCTGTGGAAAAAAAGCCTTTTGTGCGAAATACCGTGCGTTCCATTCGCGCCCGCAGAATCGACTTTTTTCGAAATGTCAATGGCGCGGAAAGCCGCGAAAAGGTTGTCCGCCCTTCTGCCCGCCTTCTCTATGAATATCATTCTCAGCGAGATATGTGTATTTTTGGCGGAACAAGTGTCGATAATCGTCGCATCTAATCGTCTCGCGAACGTGGTTAATTCTTAATGAGCGGAAGACGGGGACACGGATTTTTATACCGAAAAATAATGCCTCGTGGCACTGAAAATGACAGATTTGAATAAGATATAATAACCAGGTGAATGCTAAATTAAAAGTCCAAGGGTATGCTAAATATACAAGCTGCTGTTTGAAACACTTGAAATAATATTAATAGAAAAACCATATATAAGAATTTAAAATAGAAGGATATTTGCTTAACAAGAGTTTCAAAGGAAATCTATTTGAGGCGTTAGTTACAATCCTCTTGTAAAGACTTGTACGAAAATAAAATAAAATGTAATCAATATAATAAATACAATCGATTTTAAAATAAATTGTAATTTAAATTCGAGTGAATATTTATGTTCAATAATATCTCATCGTATAAAACGTAAAAAAAGATATTTATGTTTCACATGTATAATAACAATTTAATATGCATAACTCATTCTTTGATCTCTCTCGGCTGATTTAACTGGAAATGAAATTAAAACTTTTTGACTGGAAGTACTTGATGAAAAAGAGATAGATGATGGAAAATTGAAAAATGCAAATGCAAAGCATGACGACGAAAACGACGTCTGGTAGATTACACGATTACCAAGCTGCGAGACATTTCTCCGGTGTAATATTAGAGATCGAATTCTCTGAGCTATTCGGTTCTACTTTCAAAGAGCTAGAACTCAAGGCTTAGTAGCTCGAGTAGCTCAGATGCACGAAGGAAGTTACATGATTTTCGCGAAATTAAATTTCGCCAAAGTAGAGAAAAGCTCTATTCTTGTGTAAAGAAGTTCCCTTCATCTTGTAGAATTCGCACATAACGATCTGCGCGATATTTGTTGGAATATTATGATGTGCACGAGGTAGGTAGAGGTACATGAAAATTTCGCGGCGCTATCGATTTCGCATACAAAGTAGAAGTAATTTGCATGGAGATATATGTACGTTTCTCGGCTTCCTATACTCTGATTTCGGTTGGCGCGATCTAACTCGGTATACACACGCGAAATGGGCGTTTAATAACTCGACGATCGACCACGATGGCAATGGCTTGAAAGTTCGCTTTAGAAGTTATCGAACGGATCGTAAACTTCTACGTTCTCTCCGGTTAAGCAATACGTATTCGTGCAAAAAGATGCGGAAAAAAATTGCTATCAAACGTTAAAGATAAATGAGATATTTAATGATTTAAATGATGAAAATTTAATAAACATGCATCCCAAAATTATTCGTTTCCGAATTCGGTGTTTGTTTTCTTTTAGTAGCAGTTTGATTCAATTTTAAATTCGCTCTTGCAACATCGTATATACACGCTCTCTAGATAGGTCTCTAAACGCCTCTATGAGACCTTTAAATATGTATGACATTTTCTCTGAGGAAATACACGAAGCATATTCAAATGTATATTGAAACAAATGGCAGATAAATGACAAATACAATTGGTTTGACAAATCTAATAAATTAATTTAGTTAGAAACGCTCTTTCTCATAATTTATAAATTATAATAAACATAATTTATAAACAAACTGTTTTCAAACTCATGTTTATTAATCCTTTTGGATTTGTTTTGATAAATATTGCATATTTTTTTCTAAAATTTCTCACAGTAATTTTCTCTTTTTACATATATTCTGTATATATTATTTTTTGTCATAAAAGTGCTTAATATTGCGACACAGATTTATCTTTACTAAAAGATCAAAGACGAATGTGTACTCACGTGGTGACTCTTTGCGGTTCCTCGATGTCGATGTCAATTTCATCGCTAGTTGCCTCCGTCACCGAGCTCGTCTGCGAAGTGAAGAGGCTTCCCCTGCCAATCGGAAACACGCTACTCAAACTAACGGGCTTGCGAGTCAGTTCTTTTGACGTCGCGGAATTGCTCTAGAGAAAGCGCTCCTTGGACGAGGTCGACGTGTACCTGTCGCGAAAAGTTTCGCAAACCGCTGCTTGCCATCGTACAATTCAGCAAGAATTATTCCGACGACATTGGTCGCATATTTTATAAATCGTGAACTTTGGCAAAGTCTCATTATCTCAATTAGTAGCGTTCGTCACGTTTGTAATATTTCAATTTTCCGAAATTAGTATCTTGGACAGATACGTCAAACAGTGAACTTTATCAATATCTCATTTTTGAATTAAACATTTTTAAATCACATGGAGTTTAAACCTTTATGTATCATAAAATACTTAAAGTTAATCTCATAATTTGATATCTTTAAATATTTGAAAAATATGAGAAATTAAGTATATGTATAATTAAAAAATAAATCTCACAAATTAGAATATTATATTATAATTAAATTTATTGATAAAAGTATAACTTTTCGAAAACATGTTGCATTCAATTCGAAATAGTCTTCTAGAAATAGAAAATATTAATAATTCTATTATCCGTTAGAATCGTCAGTATTTATCTGATAATATTTTAACATTTATTATGGCTTAATAAATTTTCATATTGCTATCAATATATTTTCATATTGATTGCTGTTTTATTAATTACAGATTCTTAGAATTAATTTAAAATCGATATGTTTCTTAGCGAATCTTTCTCTAATTTCTTTTGTCACAATATTTTACGTGAAGATTTCTTTCTGAAAGTGTCATTAAACACGTATTTAGTAAATGTTAAGATCTTTTGGTCGCCTAATGCACCTGATACTGCATCGTTATTCCGCTTTCATCACACAACTTCCGAGAGTCTTTCTCCAGAGCAATTTGTTGGATTGCATCCCTTGACAATGGAGAGAAATACCGTTGGGAGATACTTTAACAGATACTATGCCGGTACAAATAACAGATAATTAAACGAGAGTTTACACTTTGTTTTGAAATATTGTACTGCGATGATATCGCAGATGTGAATTCTGAACTCACATCAATCAAAAGCAAAATATTGTCTCGTGCAATGTAATGCTGCGATTTGTCGGAATTTTATATGCGCTCAAAGATTCTTTCTAGTTATCTTTATGATAAAACTTAATACGTTAAACGTTAGGAAAGATATTACCTTTATAAGTCTATTAATTATAATAATAAATCTTTATGTATCTTATTAATTATAATATTTATTTGATACTAATATTATAATCCAAATAATTCCTTTAATAATGCGGCAAATTTACTACTCATTGAAAATTCACGATTCTTTAGAGACAAATTACGTATAAATATCATATCATATCCGTCATCAACTTTCAAAAACATCGTTAACTAATATGTTTGAAAGCTGATGGAAGATATCAAATGACATTTATGTATAATATATCGATAAATGTGTTTTAATTAAATTATTCTTCCTATTATTGTTATTATTATTTGTAAATAGAAACCTTGCAATTTTTTATTGAATTACGCATAAATATTATTTAATATCTTTAATCTTTTAATTTCTTGAACACATCGAATTAATGTGCAAACGTGATATGATAATATAAAGTGAATTGGAAAACATAATACAACTGAAAAGGAGATGATTCTTCATAAATAAGCTAAAAATATAGAATGAAATTTTTTCATATGAGAACTTCGTTGTTGAGAAAAAATTAATGTTCCCTGATATAGCTATATTATTAAATTTTTGACATATTTGTCAAATTAGTATTCAAAGGAAATTTCAGCTTTAGCGAACAATCCATTATTTTTTAAATATTTTTTAAAATAAAACAGCAAACAAGCAAATTGATTAATATGCTGTTTTATTAAAGTGAAGTGTCACTCAAGAAATTTCGCTCGAAATTAATTGTAAAAGATTCTTGACGATAAACGCGCTTATACGTGTTCTTGCAAACGAATGTATCTTCACCCTTGAGAATCAACGAGCAATTACCTAGGAGTTATCGAAACACCTCACTCGAAATACACTTTTCATTCGAACCTACTCGACGATAAAGGCAACGAGCATTCAGAAAGAAGCTCGCCAATTTCATGGTACCACCTTCATCTCCGTTGCTTTACTGAGCTGTAAACGAAGCTTCCGAGCGACTCTTCCGCTCGAAGAAATGGACAGAAATCCGTCCATTAAAGGTGACGCCGTGAAATTTATCGCACTGTTACCAAATTTAAACTCAAATTGCAGTGTATGATACTAACGAATAATATTGATTGGAAAGTCGAAATAATTTTCTCTATTATCTTAATATACATATATTCTAATTTCTCTCCCCGACAATATTTGAAACGAAATTGAGAAAGAAATCTTTCGTGTGTACATAAATTATTTTTACATATCTTTTGATTGTTCTATTAATGTATAAAGGATCCAAATACGCATATCCGGTTATTTTTACATACGCATAGAATCAGTTATGAAACAAACCCAACGGAAATTTCTCTCTTGATTCTATAGGAATTCAATCACTCACCGATTGTCGCGTCTGGCGCGATTCGGCGTGCCCGCTTTAGGCTCCTCCATGTAAAAAACCACGTCCCCCTCGTTCTCGAGGCGTTGATTGTCGTTCTGGCCAGTTCCGGCGCCAGCTGATATGCCGCCGGATATCGTGACAGGCGGCACGGCCGATTGCTGTTGCTGCTGCTGGCCATCCATCCGATTCCGCGACTTCCGCCTCTTCAGCACGCTCGCCTTCTTTGCCACCTGGATCATCAGAGACTGAACCCCCGGTGCCCTCCCATTACAACACACATCGAACAAAACATGCACTATCCCTACTGGCCGAATGTGTTTGACCACTCTCTTTCTCCTAGCACGACGAAGTCATCGTCGTCGTCATCGTCATCATCATTATTATCATTATTATTATCATCATCATCATTATCATCATTATCATCTGGAGTATATCGTGCAAAAGCGACGATCTCTCCCGCGGGATGTCCGGAACGTTTGTGGGAAATTACGCCGGTCGCGAACCGATGTCGTTTATGTCCTTTCAACATGAAACGGCTCGATGTAACCGCACTCCGGAACCGGAACAGTCCCCGGGGCGTACTATCGATATCGAGTGCATTGTACACGCATTAAAGCGCGTGCTCTCTTCTTCCATTATTCTCGAAATTTTACATTGTAAGCGCAGAATGTTGCTAAAATGTCTCGTTTATATCAGCGTATTCTATTAATCGTCCTGATGAGGACATTTTATACAAACATAGACGTGTTTAGAAAAGTAATACATTTTATATGAGAAACACGATCATATTATACTAAAAATTGTAAATTATATTTCATCGGAGGGATCATTATGATTACAAAAATATAAAATATCATCATGAAAAATCGAATAAATAATATGTGATAATAATAACTATAAAAAAAGTTTATTTTCAGATTTGTCATTTATATTGTCATTTATGTTTTCCCTCTTTTTAAATTTAATTTTATTTATACAACAAAACTTTGTCATAAAATAGGCTGGTTATATTTGACAAAAACAAATCTTAAAAACATTCTGCTCGTAATCGACATTTAAATCTTTCGTATATAAAACATCTTCCGATTTTCCGACATTTTCTCTTTCCTTAATACTCGTATTTTTCATGCAGAGACTTGTCAAGCCGCAAGACCGGCGTAAAATCCCACACATTTCTGCGTTTGAGCGAGATTCCAGTCTTTTCGCTTTGCAGATTGATGCAGAGGCAAGAAGTAAGCGCGCGCGCACACATACATTACACACAAACATACATATATAGCTACAAATCTGATGTATTATTCAAGCTCGTGCATGTTAAAATATTGCTAAGTATAAGATAAAGTCACTTTTATATATTACATGATACCGATGGTTATCCAAGAAAGCAGCGTAATGGTGCGCCAAGAAAAATACGTAAGCCAGAAGTATATAGAAGCACAAATACGATCAAACAAATGATTATTGTTCCTTCGTCGGCAAGCTTTAAGGAGCTTATGCAAAGCCTCACTCGTCCAAGAAGAAGTAGCTTGTTCAATCGCTAGCGAATCATTTTGTTTTGTCGAAAAAAAAAGAAGAAAGTTAATGGCTGTGTGTATCTGGTCTGTTTTCGTTGACATTTGTAGCTTCGAGAATAAATAAAAAAATTCCAATCAAGCAGAAACGTCTCTCGATATAAATAGATAAAAAGAATTATCTAAAAATTATCTACACTAAAGCTAAAAAGCGATGTAATTGCCATTGCTTTATCTTTCGTAGGAAAGATTTTTACGGTTATTCTCTCTGTGATGATAAATATTTCGATCTATACTTTCATCGCACTTTTAATTCTTCGAACGTAATGTGATTTTTTCATAGTCTAAAAGAATAACAATTTAATAAACAGCTTTAATTAATCTTTCCAGCTTTTATTATAGAAAAATTGATCAATATTTTTATTTTTTTCTTAAACTATCCGAAAATATGTATTGAATAAAAAATAAGATAAAATTAAAAAGAAAAATATATTTTTAAATAAAAATAGGATAAGAGAAAAAATTCAAAAAATTAAGATAAAAAATTTAAGTTTAAAGAAATGCATATTTGTTGTTTGAATGATACATTTACAAACATATGAATATTTCCTTCTAAAATCTTAATATTAAATGTGATTACATATAATGAGGTAAAGGTTCAGAGTATAAAGTACCTTCGTTAAAAATAAATATGCGGCGAAAGTATAGTATTTTGTCATTATAAATCTTTCAATATGTATATATTCTACATTTAGCTATCACAGTGAGAATACAGTGACCCCTCTTACAGAATATAAAAGATAGACGTTTCATGGTGTAACAGAAATGTATAAAGAAATGTGATAAAAAGTTGGGAAAAAATAAACATGCAAAAGATAGATAAGAATAGAAATAAATATAAACCATTTACATACCATCTTCTTTACACAAATCAACTGAAATATATATATTAGGTATATTTTATCATCATTAAATCATCACTGAGCATTGTTTACTATTTTAAATAATGTGTCGCAGAAACACAGCACTTTCTCTCGATATATACGCGTTTTTGACACGGTGTTCGAGAACTTTGGCAGCAGATGCAAAATGGAGACAATATTATTAGTACAATCGCTCCATAATCGAGCGTATGCAAAATGTGCCGATTGAAGGCTAATTGAAGTCTGGTAGTTTTTCAAATTTTCCTGTCATAAATTTATTGTATAATGCTGTAATAGCCATAAATGCCGTTGATTTTGGACACATCGCTCGCATCTGCATTTTCCATTGTTCGAGTAATTTTACGATGTTTGGACACGTTGCGGAATACAAATACAAAAATATAATAGTTATTTCGATGATAATAATCGAAAATGGAAATCAAACGCAGCCGTATTGAAAAACCAAGTGTCGTTCTAAAAATATCGCATTCGTTATTTGACTCGTATATTCAAAAACCAATTTATTTGAGGATGACAACTATTGAAGCTATTCTTCAATCGATAATGTGAGGTACAAATTCATTTAAAAAAGACAATACTCTACGAAAAGAAACCCATAGATGATGATAGGTTAACAAATTAATTTCTTATGAACATTATATTTACGCAATATGACAGAATCACAGTTAAAGAACGGTATAAAAATACCTTTGCAATTTTACTTATATTAGATTACAGGTATAAATTTACATATAAAAAATAAAACTATTCACGCGTATATAAGCAATAAATTTTGCTGATTGGAGTTTTACAAGGTTGCCCAATTTAAACCATTTTCACGTAAAAAAAAAAAACAAATCTATAATATTTGTTATATAATATTTTAGAAAATATTCCGATATACACATATATCTCATGTGCTCAGCATTCCAACTAATAAATGATATGTTAAATTTAAAACCATAAGGACATATATTGAAAAGATAAAAATTAGTCCATTAAAAAAGGGGGCAAATCGTCCGCATTATGCACTCTGTAAATGAAATCAAAACGAACGAATATAAAAACCAAAGCGCAATGCTCGTTACTTGATACGTAAAAGGGGAGATAATGTACAAAAGCTTCTAAGCGCATCTTTAACTGCATAAACACACGTATGTGACTAGCACAACATGAAGGAAAAACAAAATTGTCTCGGATCTCGGCGATAAAAAACGGCACATTGAGAACATCGAGCAAAATTCGCATTCTCCGCTTGCATCCATCCACTGCCAAATTATCGTCGGACAAATAAAAATACACGACCATCATTATTAATATACGATTATAACGACGAATAATATTAGACGACGGATTTCCTCGCGAATTCCCTCTCATCATTATGCGTAGAACACGGTCGCGTGGAAAATTTTGTTATAAAAATTTTTAACAGCAGTCTCATATATGCATATGCTGAATATTCGATAAAATTGTACAGCTTCGATGTTACATCATTACTACATTTCAAATACATTTGCAAAATTCGTAAAATGAGAGGCGCGAAATCTAATGACATTTATAATTTTATCGTTATAAATATAACGAGTAAATCTATTAGATTAAGAATAAATCTATTAATAATAAATTAAATCAATAATCAATGTTCGAATTTAGGATTACGACACATTTTTTATACTTTGTACAATAATTTGATATGTGTAAAATGTTTGTTTCTCTATTAAGTTTTATATTAAGAAATGTATTAAAAATCCAGAATCTTTTTTAAAAAAATTAAAAACCTTTTCACTAAATAAAAATTAAAAAAGTGTATTAAAGTCAGTGGCAAATTTCACTAGTCTATTTTTTCGTTTCTCAATTTTATTTAATAAACATGACGAACACCTTTTGTATGAACCTTATTTCGATATATTTAGCATGACATGGTAATTGAATGCTTGATTAGTTTGATTTATTGATCGCCAATTAAAAATATTTCGTATTTTTGGCCGAGGATGTATAAAAGGTGTCTGTTATATTGAGATTCGCTTGAACTAAATTTTGAATATAAATTTTGTTTCAAAAAGCGAAAAATCTATTCGTTTTAATTAAAAATCTAATTATTTAGTCCCAACTATTGCTTCCGAAAAACGTACGATTATTGTTCTATATTTCGTATATATCATTCTTTCAAGCTGCTTACTCGCGCGGCACAAATCGACGACATAGAACAAATTTGATTTCTCGAAATCCGCTTAAAGGAATATACGAAGCGAGTACAAACGGCGGGCTACTCCACGACTCTGTATTAGTCGATAATCCGATCGCGCGGTGGGACGTAATCGTGATAAAAGTCGGGAGACCTTAGCAATTAGCTCGGAGATGTACGATATGCGGATTGGGCGAAGTACAATGGGGGTAATTTCAAATCCATTAGCGTGCTCGACAAAGGGGAAAAGGAGCTGCGGTTTTTCGCGAGCCTCAACGGAGTGATTACGAGATTCGGATTAGATCCGTCTCGCTTGTGACACGGTAATCGTTCGCGGCACGATCAGTTAGAACACGTCAAGGAACATTATATAAGCAGCTAAGAACATCAACAGTCAACAACTAATACGGCTACCTCTCCCGCTCTTCGCTATATTCGCAAACGAAGAAAGGTTACCTTGCCAAGGGGTGTCGAAGGCTGTCCGGTTGGCGCCGGGTCCTTGATGTAGATGTTCCACGTGGCGACGCTGTTGATGGCCTTGTCGGCAGCGTAACACCTCCACAGGCATTGTATCAACATCGCGGCAGCTGGTATTTGTCGATTAAAATGCTTCTGCCGTTGCTTTTGCTGTACCTTTAATGCGAAGCCGGAACCTAGGATACCCTAAAAGAAATGCGAAAAACACCCACTCGAGATAATGATCTACTTGCGCTTTATTGCGTGGAAATAAATAGTCAAAATTATCAAATGGACTTGCAAATATATATATATATATATTTAAATTTTTCTCTTGATTAATTTCGAATTGATTACTTCTGTATGATAATATCAAGAGATTTGTAATTTTTAAATTATAAACAATCGAGAATAAAGATTTTTTGGAAATTGAGAAAGCGCTAGAGAAATGAATAATAGAATAATAATTGTTTAATTTAAAAAATAGAATTTTTTGATAGAATCTTTTTGAATTGAATTGAATTAATCTAATTAAAAAGGCAGAATTGAATTTGAGACGTAATTAAAGTTATTATATAATATTATAAATTAAAATATTTTAATTTGCAGTATTATAATATATATACTACAAATTAAAATAGCAACAAAAAATTCTGAATTATCTTTGTAGATATTTCAGAAAAAAGATCGATTTTAATTTTGGTCGGAATGAAAAATCTATAAATAATGAACGAAATTTTTGAAATAAAAAAATATGTACTCACAGCTGGAAGTGCGAAAAAGGATATAGCAAACACGCTGAAACATGAAGCCACAATTTTTCCCATCCATGTTTGCGGAACCGTATCACCGTAACCTATTGTCGTTACTGTGATCTGCAATACCAAAAAGTATTAAATTTTCATTATGTCTCATTGTTAACACAGGTAAAATTATCATGTGTGATACAATATCTCTGCAGGATTAAGCCTGAGGGGTTTTCGCTACGCAAACAGTTGACATCTAGTTTGTCAACATGTTTGTTAACCCATGAAATCCAGTCAGTTAATCCTATTAATTAGCGCATATTAGCGCTCTGATAAGTACTCTACATATATCGCATGCACTCTATATAAGTGTTGATTTCAATTATCTGCAGATGATCATTGATCGAAATTGCGATTCGATTGTTTCCGCGATTACTATCATTCGTCGATCTCTTCGCAATTTTTCGTCACTAATTAACTATTCATATGTCATTGTTTTTCTTCAAGTGGCATACTCGTATATCCTTCATAAAATATCATCGATTTAATGATTTATAGAATTCATAAAATTTAATGATTTATAGAATTCATAAAATTTTATTGATTTAATTCTTTATTGCATTTTATTTTCATTGAAGAGACAAAGAGTTTTTTTCCTTTATAATTGAACTCTCTATTCTTTTTGAATGTATTTCAGTAATTAAAAGATTTTTTCTTCCAACAATAAGTTGTCGCAAAATTACATGCTGATATAAGAGATGTCTGATAGAAAAATCCGTAATGAGAGACATACTCACCACTCCCCACCAAAGCGCATCGGCGTAACTGGAGAAGTCTGTTTTGCCGTCAGGTCCGACTGCATCTTTTTCGGCAAGATACACGAAGTAGCTGCTGAAAATGAGGCCCAAGAACCCAATGTATAGCGTTGTGATTAATTCCTGTAATATAAAGGAAATACAATTATTTTTCAAGTATTAATATAAATATTTTGTATTTTATAAAAATATATAAAATATATATATATTTTGCGCATATTTACACATACACACACGTTTTTAATTTTCTATAGATAATTAAAATAATTAAAATTTCGGATGTTGATGTATTAAAATTAGAAACTTTTTGTGGCGATGTACCTGACGATGTATGAAAACCACGGAACCTAAAAGCCGCCACGTGCCGCCCTGACGATCGACATGAAGCATTCGAAGAATTTGCAAAAATCGAATACCCCTGATGGCGGAAGTGGCAAATACTTGACCGTTGCTTCCCACTGATAGAACCACCATGGACGCTACCACAACGATTAAATCTAAAAACAGACAAGAAATATATGTAAAGTACAATATAAAGGAATAATCGAATAAATTCGTATATGTAATACATTTATAATTATAGACAGTGCACAATATTGCTGCACACATCCATTAGAATACGATAAATATTTTTGATCGGCATGTATAGAATATTGATGTATAATCGGCTGTATAATCGATAAATTCACCACGCATCTAATCCGATTATTAATGTTTAATCCGACGTTATCATTTATCTGCAAAATTCATTTACCGATTGAAAATAATAATTCTCTTGCCACACATTCGTGCTATGAAATTGCGATAAAAGCGCGTACGATTCCGATCATTTTTTTTGCAACCGGCATATTAATAATAATGATCTATTTTCTACGATTACCGTTCCATACTTTGGTGTTTATAGGTGAAATGAAACAAGATAAAAGTGCATACTTTTAATTATTTGAGAAATATATCGAGGAACGTGATTAATTTACCGCGATTAATTTATTTATATAGTGGAATTAAAATTTCTACATAATAGATATATAATCGAATAAAAATGTCTGTAACAGTAACTTTTATTACGCGTGCATTATATTACGTTTTATTACACTGTTTGTTACTGTGCAGTAAACGTGATGTACGAAAATAAAAAAAATATGATTAATTCAGATACACTGATTTTCATCAATTGCGAGTATACGCATGATTGGAGAATTTTGCTCGAACATATCATTTCTCGGTTTTGCCTTTTGCAAGTTATAATGATGTATGGATTATAAATTTATAAATCAAGTAAATTGAAGCAATTAATAATTTAAATTAATTGATATATTTAATATAAAGAAATTTCTGCTTTTATTTTTCATAATATTTGAGATAATAAACGTGTGTATTTTTTCTTGCATTTACGATTTCGACAATATATTTTCATCATCAACGTAATTGCAAAGTAAAATTCAAAACAGAGGACAAATAATCAATTTTTAACTGGGTTTGCAATTAAGAGAGGAATTTTATTCGCGTGTGTTTCATTCGTGAAACGCGTCCGGCAAAACGAACAACCGCGATACACAAAGCGCTCGCAATCTTGATTTTAGCGAAATGGATTCGATATTAGGGCCAGGGCCTAATCTCGCAAAGTTGGTTACGCAAACGGTTCTACAAGCGATACGAATACAAAGGGATGATTCTCACGATCCAATTTTGCCGTCGATCCGACAATGCGAATATCGGATTAATTTCGGCCATATCGCGTTTCGGGCCGCAACGTGGCTTGCCATTATGGGACGAGGACACCCGCACAACTCACCTATGATACAAATCGGTTTCCGTATGAATCGTAGCCGCCCGCAGCAACCCATGTACTTCGATCTGCAACCCGCGCTCCATAATCGAACCATGTACTCGACTCCGAAGAATACCACGAGACATATTTCCTGAACAGTAATGAAGTATTAAACTCAGATGTCATGTTCATTCGGACATCATAATCATAATTAGATATCTCACATTAGCGCACACCTTTGTTATATATTTTGATTCCGGCTAAATATATTTGCGCGGCCTGATTAAATCAATTGCTCGATACAAGCATTGTTACTGAGACGCAAAAATATTGTCTACCGAATAAAAGAGATAAATGTAAGAAAAGAGAGAATTTTTATACTTCAATATATTATCCAAAAGCAATCATACCTATCTATTTTAGTTATATTTATGTTACCATTATATCTCTCGCTACTTATATTTCTTGCATATATATAAAATTTCATAGTCAGATTTTCCAAGTGTTTTAAAATTATAATTTATATATAATATTTATATAATAAAAGTTGTATAATTTACTTTTCATGCTTCCTTTTTCTTTTTTCTTAGATTTATCTCTAAAAGATTATTATACATTATTATAAAAAATGTAACAAATTTATCGTTCTCAAGGCTTACAAAAAAATACAAGTTATACTTAAAATAAGATTAATTTAAGATAAGATGTCCATTTACGCTTTGTAGAAGCAACAAGAGCAAGCAGAGAAATGTAGTTTAAAGAAGTTTTTTTTTTATTGTATCTTTCTAATTTATATATATATTTTTTTTTCCTTTTCTCTTTTTAAAATTATGTAAGATATAAATAGCTTATCATTTATCACTATTATTTTATTACTATTGTTATTGATGAAAACAAAATTATTAAAAAATATATTAATTCTATACAAGTTTAATATATGCAAATATACACGATTCAATTAACTGATATACGTATATTATATAACTATAGTGATCAAAGAAATATTATTAGTTATCAACATGTGACATTCAAGTGAAAATGATCAAACATTCGATAATGTGATAGACAATTTAGTTTAATCATCCAATATTAATAGGAAAAAAATTGCGATTAATATAAATATTGGTAATCATATCGTTAAAATGAATATGTAATGAACACGGTTGGCATATGAATTCAGGTGATTATTGTATCGATTGTACTAGTGCTGTTGCATTAATAGGACGCCCTAGAAAGACGAGGACGTTAGAATCGCAACGAAGCGGAAGAGATCCTTGAGAACTGCTTTACTATATGTATATCTCTCTTTTATAACTCAGAACTCAGCCGAGCTTTGTGTTTTATGTGTATTTACTTGCGTTACAAAAAGTTGAAAATATCGCCTAACTTTTTATATAACGCGAAATATTGATTTGCGAACAATGCAATTTTTCGTATCAATAATTTTATACAATTTGTATAACTTTATAGAATAGAATTATTAAAAATATTTTAGACTCGAAAATATTAAAATTAAACAAATCAGTTTTAATGGCAATGTGAGTCAAGTGTCAATCTTATAACACAGTTATTTATTATATAAAACAAATAAATATGAAACAATAAATACAAATGTGAAAAGTTTGTGAACGTTTCAACCCTATTTTTGGACCATTCAGCGCAAGTGTGATGATTATCTATCTGATTAATCTGATTGTCAAAATGGCTCAAAAATAGGGTCGAAACGTTCGCAAACTTTTCACATTTGTATTTATTGTTTCATATTTATTTGTTTTGTATAATAAATAACTGTGTTATAAGATCGACACTTGACTCGCATTGTCATTAAAACTGATTTGTTTAATTTTTATAGAATAGATTTTATAGAATAGTTATAAAACTTTTACAAAAAAGGTTTGACTTTTTCCTTTTCTAATATAAAAGAGGAAGAATTAATTTTATTTGTGCAGCCTCGAACAACGACAGAAGGAAAAGAAGTTCCGTTAGGAACTCTGTTATAAAGTCTATTCTCGGGTGGGCTAACAAATGTAAACTTTTCTTTTCAAGGATTAATTAAATAAAGTTTATTCTTATATCTCTTTATTTCGAAATCCTTGTCTATGAAACTCTAATCATTATTTATTGCTTGCACTTTGCAAATCATTTCGTTGTATCATTGTATATAATCTAGAATATTTATATTAACTTTTCCTCGAGATAAAACAATGAGTTTGGATTTTGAATATATAAAAAAATAATTTATATATATAATTTATATACATAATTTATATACATAATTATACATAATATATACATAATTTATATACATAATTTATATAATATATATATATATATTTATATCTGCGGATCTTTTGATCACTTTGAATTCAGTCAATCTTATCTAAAGGAAAATATTGAAATATGACTTTCCAATTTCAAAATAAAAATTATTTAGAAGTTAAAGGACTATTTTGGAACCAAATCTCGGAATTTAACTCTCTTTATATAATTTATTATATCTATTATTATTTTATATTTTATATAATATTATTATTTATATCTATAAATATAAATAATAAAATGTTTTTTTTACATTTTCTTAATTTAATTTCAAGTAGACTTTGAGATAGATTTTCAATTCAAAGATATATATTAATTACAAGGATGTAATGTAATATTAAAATACAAGTATATATAATATCGAAGCATTTTAATAAAATAACGATCTCTCTTTCGATATTAAAAGTGATTGATTTAAAATTAATCAAAAAAATTATAAATAAAAGGGTCTTGGATCGAATGTTTGTTTTTTTCGTTTATATATGTATACATATCAATGCGGATATGATAGAATGTATTCTTAATTTTATAATTTCAGTCTTTTAACAATATGATGCACATTATACGAGTAGTAGTACTTTTAATACCGTGTGTTTAGTCTTAATTACACTTTCTATATCCTATATTATATTTAATAACAAACATGGATTACTCACCATCCAAAACAGAGTTTCGTTTGCGAAATTACTGTATTGGTCTATCGTTGACAAAACGCTAAATATGAGGCACACCAATACCACCATGAACCTGCAAAGGAAAACATTTTGCAATGTATACAAGATAAATTGATCGCAGTTTAGTTCTATCGTAAACTTGCGTCCAGACGAGCAGCTTGAGTAATTAGAAGCATGGACGTCATAAAATCAGATTAATATCTAAAGCAACTTTAGATTCTTCATCGCACTCTGCATTATATGGCGAATTGAACGAAACTTTATTCTATTACAAAATTTCATTTAGATGAACAACTTGATTAATTGAAAGAGTAGAACGTCATACATTAAAGTCAGGTTTATATTTAAAGCGACTTTAGATTCTTCATCAAATGCTCGCCCGTTATTCTCTCCTTTTAAAGAGCTTCAAACTTAACCATTCTTGCACCACTAAAAAGAATATACCGAACTTTCGGACGTTTCGTGATGCGCTTATGGTAATCGCCGAAGAACAAAGTTAGTATAGAATGTCTTGGAACTATTATACTTTCCTTTAGCTAGAGATTCTTACAAGATAATGGAATCTGTTTTCTTGCGCGAATAGGTAATGAGAAACGTAATTACAGTTGATATATAAGATTGAAGATAATGTCGAAATAAAGGAAGTATCATAGTTTTGAAACGCATTATGTGGTAAAATTTGATATAAGTCTACATTAACGATAATCTAGATCGCATATCAAATTTGATATAATACATATATGTGATATATATAAATGTAATACTTTATACGACACCAATATAAATATTATTCGTAAAAAAATGCTTTATAAATAAAATGTGATATAAATTATGACTATGCATTGTATTGCATGCTAGCTTGTACGTCATCTAGAACTTTGTCTTTATTCTCGGAATAATAGAAGGAACTCTTAAGCTTACCTGTTTTTCTCGCCACGAAAGGGCAAGTTATTCGCCGTACTACTATATGTCATTTGAGTTTAGTCAAACTGATAAATTACTCGACAAACTACGAGGCGTGATACACTAGACAGCTATGTTACTGATTGCCAACGTTGCGAAGCGTAACTTTATACTTAAACAAACTTGTACAAGAATATTATCAAAATATATATATCTAAGCGCTCGTGATATTTATCGATCAAGATTACATATGTCTCGTATCGATTTAGTATAAAAATATTCATAGAGGACATTTGTGATAACTATTTTGTTACCTTACATTTCATAAAAAATTCACGAGACACCATTTTCAGAAAAATATGATGAAATCGATAAGTAATTTAATATTTAATTTTCTGCAAATTACGTTCGACATTTTCTGATATTTTCTGTACATTATATTCTATCTTCCTTTCTATTCAATTTATATTTTCAATAGAGAAATTTAATATAAATTAATTATATATTAAATATTAATCATTTAGAGAAATGATGTTGAATATCACACATTTAGCAAAATCGATCTTTGTACATAAATTAACTTTTTTATTTATTTATTTTACTTGTTATTTATTTATAACATTTTATTATGACAGATTAATTAATATAAAATAAAATTTTTAAATTAAAATATGTTATATCAACTATACACAGAAGGAAGGCATAATAACTATCTCAATTATAAGAAACAACAATCCGAGAAAAGAGCGATTAAGAGCCACCACGGATGGTAGTGCGTAAAATTTTTAAAGATTAGTAATTCGCGAAAATTAAAACGCGTGAAAGACATATGCATATATTTTACTTGGTGCATTAACCAAGATATAGATTCTCAATTCGAGAATACTATAAGCCCCTCTTTACCCCCCTGAAGAGACGTAAGATATTTTTCTCGCTTACGTCTCTTCAAGGGGGTAAAGAGGGGTCTTATAGTATTCTCGAATTGAGAATCTATATCTTGGTTAATGCATCAAGTAAAATATATGCATATGTTTTTCACGCGTTTTAATTTTCGCGAATTACTAATCTTTAAAAATTTTACGCACTACCATCCGCGATGGCTCTTAATCGCTCTTTTCTCGGATTGTTGTCTAATACATTACAGAGCCTAATTTCTTTATCTATTTATTAATTTGTCAATTATAAGAGTTAAATTTTAACTTGACAAAATTTTCATTCTATGAACTATTTGTATTGAAAATCATTATTATGCATGTTTAAGGTATAGAGATATTAAAATATTTATTTTAAAGTATTGCATTTAAAAATATTTAATAACTGCGAATAACAATAAGTATAAATACTATGCTTATAAAAAATGTAATTCTTTCATATTATATAAAATTAAATAATTATGTTTATTATGGTATATTCTATATATATTATGGATATATTATGGGATATATTATGTACATATGAAAAAAAACTTTTATTAAACATAAAGTATCTATATCAAAAAATATTTTATTTCTTATGCATGTATTGGTGTTAAAAAATAAAATATCTAGATAGATGTTTTCCATAAATATAATAAATTTGATAGAGTTTATGAAGATTAATTATATAAAAGTAGATAGAGACGTACATAAATACTAATTTTAGTTCCCTAACAACATATTTTCCTGTATAAATCTAATTCTTGAAATGTACATGTTTTTAATGTGTTAAAATAGAGATGCAATATAATCCCTATACAACTGAATTTATAGTCATACATAATGTAGGATTGCAATCGATCCTAATGTACGAGTAGGTTCCAAAGCAGCTTAACAAATGTAAGAGGAATCTCGATATATAGAGATTTATTTGCACTCTAGTATTTTGTGCACATAAATTCTTTTCCCTAGGATTCAACTAATTTTTAAAAATGCCTCGCTTTTTATCGCGAATCCTAATCGTCACCTAATCGACACATTGTGTGCGAATCGAGGACGTAAGAAAAAAGAAAAAACAAGGCGAGACAGCAAGACAAACTTTGCGTATCTGTGGTCTGAACGGGACCGGTAATTGCTACGATCTAGCGATCGATCTAGCACGCTCTTGCTGTTTATATTCGTTGTAATTTATTATCGAGCGTGTTGCCTCGTTAAGCAACGGGACGAGCGCGCGGCATTAACGAAGGTGGGCAGACGATTGCCGCGTAGTACTCTTTAAGATAGCGTGCCGAGGGCCTATCATTCCGATGTTATGTATGTACAGTGCTCCATGGCTGCACGAGTCACCTTCATCGACCTACTATGATAATTGTCTAACATACTCTTCCTTTTTTCCTCGAGCATCGTTCGGAACTCATCCATCTTCTGCCGGGTGTCGGACAGATATCTTGCTATTCGTGAATAATACGCTTTTTATTTGGTTGTGAAAATGTCAGCGTATAATAAAATGCAAATATAATAATTCGAGCATCGCCGAGTCAATTTGTTCTAAGACTTGTCTTTCAAATTTTGTTGTCGAACGTGAAAGTTGAAACAGAATTCGATGATTTTGAGCATTTTATTTATTTATTTAAAGAGAAGATAATATTTTGATATAAATTTCGATATAAATTTTATAAAGATGTTTTTTCTTTGTCTTTACACAGAAAGGATGAATTCATTACTGGATAATCAAAACAATCGAGCTGCTTGATAGACTAAAATTTAATTATCGATATTAATGTTCGCGCGCATCGTGGAGCGACGCGATATGTTGCTTACGGCTAAAGATGTATAAAATGATTGAACGTGTACACCCGTATATTGTGCATCTCCTGCATATCAATTAACCTACATGCGATACGGGGAGAGATAGAGCGTGCGTGTGCGGTTCCTACGGCAATAACGTCATACCCCATATCGCGTCCTTTATTCATACTCATCACAGCTTAATTACAAATGGATTCGAGGGCTTGGAATAACATAAACTTCTCCGATCGTGATCTGATTCGATATATGTAAATAAACATGTCTACATTTTATAATCATTTCCTCGAAAATTGCATTTGAATATGTGCGTATGGGGTTGTTGCACCCTTAAATAAAACGAATTGACAAAGGGAGTAATTAATGCATATAATACTATATCGATGCGATCGATGTGAATATAATTCCTCTTGCTTCAAATTGGAAAAATTAAAAGGTCAGTGAGGTATATTCTGCTGAAGTAAAATCAACTGAATAAATTCAATTAATTAAAAAGTAATATTAATGTGCGATAGAAATTTATGCAATTTTGTGAAATCGCATTATCCCAAATTATTTCCGAGTAACAAATTCTAAGCATTACTTGAATATTTTTTATTATTCTACACGTATGTAAGATATATAATTACATATATAGAATTCGATCGTGATTTTCAATCGATTGTCTTCGGACTCGCGCTTGTCCGATCGCGTTTCAATTACTTAAAAAATTTAGTAACGATTTTTTACGGCGTGATATGTAATCTCCACGGGTGTCATTATATATCACGATATCAGTACATCAGCGCGCGCGATTTTCATCTAAAAATAATAGGCCGCACGCAAATAGCTTGCATATGCATTGGGCCTAATAACACGCTGCTATTTATGTTCGCTTGAAAGTAGGCCGGTCGAATTAAAATTACTTTTGTTAGGAAATTTCTTTTATCTAATGCAATAACAATGCATGTGAGACGATACGCTTTAAACTTAACTGACATTTTCAAAGTCGATGGATAAATTGAATTACTTATGACTCGAGTTTTTCGAAAAAAATCATTTGTTAGTCTGACATTTTTGTGATTAATGTGAATTTTAAATTTCTTTCTTTTTTCTAACTTCTTTCAAGTATGATTTAATTTTAATGAGAGAATTAAATTCTTGTCCTGAATTAATTTCTAGAATTTTGATATTTTATTCTTAATGATTGAAATAAATAGAGAGAAAACTGAAATAAAAAAATAAATTATTGTCAATGATTAAGAATTACATTCACCATGTATTCCAGTTGAGTGTGCAATTACAAACAATAATACAAACGGGGGCAATACAATTCTCTGTGAAATCCGGATTAAATGACTCTTATTCCACTTACTCCTCCCACTTCTCGATCACTTTGGCGGGATAGTAATAGTACAATAATAGATGATAACGGGTACTATAGCGCCGATCAATACGATCACTCGGACAATTAAATATTTACAGTAGCGTTTCGTGCAGTGCGACTTCATTAGTCGGCTGTCTAACTATTGTAAACGACGTAGTATTAAAGCCACACGGAGGCCATATATTTAGTCGCGAAGATTATGATCATGTGTAATTAAAGAATTTATGAAAAATTTATTTGTATACTGACAAATTTTTCCAATTATAACAAATGTTATAAATTTAATATTTTGTACGGAAATGTAAAAATGCATTAAAAAATATTACATGCTCATGTTTTAAATGTAAATAGAATTTATACGTACTTATAATAGATATGCACGTTTTTTACTGTAGCAAAAAAATATTAAAGATATAAAAGAATTAAATCATCTGAATGCGCGCAAAAAGATTAAATCTTTGTAAATATTGTAATAATAATTAATTAACAATTCTAATATTTCTTTATATAGGACATTTTTGTTCTTAAAATTAAGATTTTAAAATGCGAAGCAAACGCAAAAAATAAAAGTAGATATTGTTTCGAGAAATAATTACAGAAATGTATTATGTGAATATAGCCTATATATTTTCAGTATGCAGGAAAAATAGATATATGTTTCCGGAAATGAATGGCGTGCGCGACATGACGACAGTACCATCGGGCGCACAAAATGAAAGACACTTCCGTAGCAATTTCCGACTGTAACGTTTTGACTTTCGTTTCGTCTAAAGTTCGATAGCGCGATTTATTATCAAGTATCTCACGTAGTACGGTAACATGTAAGATAAGAGTACTGATCATGCGCATGTTCTGTGACAAATAGTTGTCAAATATTTTTTAACTATCGTAGAAAATCTCAAATATTTTAAATATACAGAGACACTCGATAAATAACGGCAATATTCATATTATTTCCCTTATTTCAAATAATAAATTTGATAGCGACATTAGTTTCACTTATGACACCTGATAGGATACAAATTCGTATTATGCAAGAAAAATTATTTTAACCGTGTATCCATTATTGAAATTAATTTTTTATATTATGAGATCATCGAGATCCACACCCAGAACATACCCTTTATTCTCTACAAGATTTATTCCTTTCATTTTTCTACTTTATGATAAATATTCAGTAAACATCTATGGATATAAATTTTTATTTTGAACTTTTAGATAAAATGGGGAAATGAAATAATATTACGGATTATTTTATGACGGTTTTTTCTCTACATTAAAATTTCAGATAACTCGATTAATTTCAAGAAAACTGTGTGTGCAAGTTTGTAATATTAACCTACTTTAAATAGATTTATCTCCTTATTTATTACTCGTGCGATTTGTCTGCAATGTGGAGATATTTCGGATTTAATTTCAGATACATAAGAAATATGGTAGGTTTGATAAAAAAATTTTCTAGTTTAATTACAAGCATATAACATGTTTCATTTCTTGTACATTATTTCTTCAAGTGCTTTGATATTTTTGCTGATAAAAAAAATCTTTTCTCCTAACTCCATCAAAGAATTTAACGTCAAATATTCTATTTCAAAAAATAATGCACAAGAAGTGAAATATCCCTATATGAGAAACAAAATAAGAAAAACTTAATGGTTTCAACTTCTTACTTAACGACCGCACATTAGAATCGAACCGAGCAAAACGACGCAAATCGACGAGATGAGAAAAACGTAAAAACCTTACCTATATTTACGAGAATCGATCTGTTTCGCGGATACTTCGCCACGTTTTGTCTTAATAATGAATTATTTAAAAGGCTGTGGTGCTTGACGACAGTTTGGAAGAAATGAAAAACAGCCCGTGTTGAATAATTCACGAATCCATGAAGTTTTTCAATGGATTGTGTTTGCCAGGGCATATAAAGATAAATATACTTCGGCTCAACGTATACAGGTCACAAACATAATGGATGTATATATGTAATGTTGTTTATTAATATTTTAAAAATAACACCAATAAAAATGACTATGGATGTATGAATCATAATAGATTAGCTTTCTTAATTCTTTATTAGCTTTTCTTGTATTCCAGATTTTATATCGAAAAACTTTTTCAATTTCTCTAAAATATAACAATAATACGAACTCAATAATTAAAGTCATGATTTTCAGGTGATAATGACAAGAAAAAAACTTTTACAACGATTAATAAAGATGTTATCACAGAGTGTCGCAAATATTCTTAACTCGTAAAAGTTAAAGCGCAAATATTAATCTTTCAGCACATTTCCTAACAAGTTTAATCGGTTTTATCATCACGATCGCAGCACTATAACGAAAACACATTTTCGCGTACGGCTATGAATGTTTATTCCCGTTACTCACTGAAATTACTCACATATAGACGTTTTCTTTCCTAACATTCAACCGCAAAAATAGCAGACAGAAGAATTATTCTGTCTGCTTGTTTCGCGTTAAAATGCGAAGCAAATTCTTATGTGTCTATCTTTTTTTAATAAAAGTGTCGTATGTGAAGCTGAAATTTATAGAAGCATATAGATATGTGTACCTTGATAAACCGATTTTATCCAAATCATAATAAAAGATAGGACTGAAGAAATTTGATAAAAGCAAATTAATTTATCAAGTATTATGATCTATATAAAAGTTGTCGCAGTGTTTAACCGTATAGAGTAAAATTAGCATTTTTGTGATATAACTGAGAATATTTTCCAAATATATATATATACATATATATAATATTTCATCTTGTCATAACTTTTAATAAATATTATTTTGAAAAAATGTTCCAATAAACTCACTCAATTTGATATGAAATTCTTTTATATGAAATATTTTATGAAATAATTTGAAATTTTTCATTTTTTTATATAAAATATATTTTATTTCTTTATTATTTTTAAATGTGATTTTTATATTTTCTGTTGTTCTTCGCTAAATTAGTGTGCAAGAAATTAAAGATTTCTTTGTAAAGAAAATAAAGAGTACTAATATTCAGATTCCCCTCCCCGTTTTATATATATATATATATATATATATATATATATATATATATTATTTATTTTAGAGATATTATAAAATAAGAAACATTAGTACATTTATTTTTTTTATATCGATATATGTAATAAATAGAGGATGTGGATAATAAATGAAAATATTCTGCACACATGCAAATTTGATACATCAAATTGTATATCATGCATTTGCGAATTCTTTGTACCGAATAAAATAATGAAAAGAATCTCATTATCTCGCAAGAAGACTCTTTTATTGACGTTCCTGATAGATATTTTCAGACATTCGATTGCCGACGCTTCATTATCGTTTATCAAATCAGACCGATGATGAGCAATAAAATCCTGTGTGAGTTATATATGTTCTCCAATCAAATCGAGGACTTGATGCGCGCACGGGTAAAGACAGAGTGATTCGAGCGAGTGTTTGATTGCAGAGACGGGAGGAATCCTCGACGATGTCGAGGATTTAGGGCACGGCTAGGTGTCAAAGGCCAAATGCCGAAATCGATGTCTGCGCAGAACGGAAACAAGAAGTACCTCTGTGACGCGGTACTTCACATTCACATCCCTTAACAATTAACGGTTAACTGTTAACGCGTTACATCAACGCGCACATGCACTATAACATCCTGAAATAAACGCAATTCCCATTTTGATGCATTCAAATACGTTTCCCGATCGTTTATAACGAATACCAGTGAAAATATTCACAAAGAGATAACAGAGCTCATTCTCGACATAGCTCGCAAAACAGATACTCACACAGCGAAATGGTAGATGAAACACAGCCAGCCGCCGGGATGCTCGAGAAACACGTAAAGCCGCTCCTGAAAAGTCTTGCCCCTCTTATGATGGAACACGTACTTGGCCTTGAAGGCCTGATCGATCGGCAGGTAGATCGGATAATACGGATCAGGCATGCCGGTCTGATCGGGACTCGGCGGTTCCTCCTCCTCGGCGCCGGCCACGTCATTCTCGATGATGTCCTCCTTGCTCTTTTTTCGCCGATACTTCCGCTTCATGGGCGTCGGCACCCGCTTGTGGTGCGCTTCGCCAAAGCGTGGCGAACGGAAGCGACGTAGGAAGGTGAAACGGCGCGCCGGCGACGGCGCGTCCTCCGCGTTCGCGCCGTTATCCTCGGTGTCTTCGGTCTCACTGCCAGGCGTCTTCAACGCAGTGTCCTCCGTATCGAGGCCCTGCTCGGCCACGAGCTCGTCCTCGCTGCCTTGGAGGGCAGCGTAGGCGGTCGTGACGCTGCACCGCTTTTCCACGTGCCTAGAGCATTGGTCCTTGCTTCGTGGAAGACTCTCGTTGTTGTACGCGTCACCTGGGCATTTCCAGGATTTACATTGGGACCGGAGATCGCGCCAGGATGGCTATGCTTTGTCGCGCTTGCT
This sequence comes from Camponotus floridanus, assembly GCF_003227725.1. NCBI lineage: Eukaryota > Metazoa > Arthropoda > Insecta > Hymenoptera > Formicidae > Camponotus > Camponotus floridanus. Next base: position 185,207 of record NW_020229331.1, read on the forward strand.
CGACACGCTTGATCCTCGAGGCTCGCGATAGAATGAGACAAGAAACATCAGCAAGTCCTTTAGATATTGTAATAAATTGCTCGTTAAATATTCTCGTGTCCTTCTTTAATTACGATCTGATGATGGTATCACGTATCGCAATAGCGAGGAATTTAATTTTACATTTTTAAAATGATTATTAATGATAGAATTCAATTGATGAATCTCAGATGAGTCGTCGACAGTAAATAGATAGATCAGTTGTCGAACGAAGATTATTCAAATATTTGATGTGGTCAGAGTGAGGCATTTGCAATTCTAACCAGTGGAGAGCCGCGGAATAATATCTCACCGCATAATGCGCGCGTGAATACTCTCATGCGATCGAAAAATTTATTTATGAAATAGAACCTATTTATACGAAATAAAATCGATAATAACTACTGTTAAATATAATATAATACTTTTATGAATTAAAAAATTTATTAAATGACATGGAAATTAACGCTAAGGAAAATTAAACAGGATTTAAAAATTCTTTAATTATGCATTTGCATTAATTAATTAATTGTGATTGAAGCTTTCTTTTCGAATAATTATATGCAATTTTGCGTGCTGACATGCTTACAAAAAATGTATTTTATTTCATTAAAAGTAAATTAAAAATGTAGGATTAAATCTATAACATTATAATAAAAATTAAAAAAGTTGACGTAAGCGCGTACGTGACATTTACAAAAAAGTTTGCACATACCCGTAAACGAATTTAGTGGAATATTTACCGACTTTAAAGAATGTTAGAAAATCAACTTGTCTCTCATTACATTGTTGTTTGTCGATCGATTTGGCACTTATAGAACATTATCGATGTTTTAATAATATTTTTTTGCCGAGAAAGTGCATATTTTCGCTTCTCAAATTATTTGACGTGATACTCAAAGGAACAAAATGTGAAAGAAATTGCCAGCATAATAAATTTATTCAATAAACAGTATTAAATAATTAACATTTATTTCTAATATACTATTAGATGATCTTCTTTTATATATAATTTTATATATAACATGAAATGTGTGTGTGCAATGGATAAAATTTTAAATAAATAATTGTAGTTAAAAGCAAATACATGTAATTACTTTTATAAAATTTAATAAATATTATCATTATTTCAATATAACATTTTACACAAGAATGGTATTTTCTTTCTGTCATGTATGAAATTTAATCAATCCATTGAAAAGCTACGAAAATAACATATATTTAGGAAATTAAAATTTGACGTGATTTAAAGTAAAGATTTTAGAACTTTTTATTCTCTCTAATATATCTAAAAATTATAGAAATTCATAATGTTTAAATTAATGTAAACATTTGTTATTACATAAAAAGTATGTTAGATTGTTTCAAATGAATATTTTAAGGTGATTTACATACAAAATAATTATATTTTTATTCTTATTTATATTTTTTCCAGAAAGTAATTAATCTTTTTTGTGCAAACTTTATATATAAAATATATGTATAAAATTAAACGTTATGCTTACGTTTATGCGTAACTAGAAAAATATTTCTTCCTCTTTTATTGAACAAATTTTATACCGTTCTTCGGAGTAATAATAATCTTATCAAATCTGTAACTATTTGTAAGCTTTAACGTGCAGTAATCAGAAAAAGATGCGCTCTAAAGAAATGAGGCGCCATAACGACAGATGGGATTACCGCATCTACAAGTTCTTCCTTCAGCTTTTTCAAAACGGATGATTCGACGTGGAAGTACATTTAATCTCCAAGAGTAACGGAAAGAAATCGAAAAAATCGTCAGAAAACCAAATAGATTGTCTTGAATTGATGAAGACGCGAATGTCATTTGTGAATATGTGGTTAATGCGCTTCTTATAAAAAATGAAATAACTGCAGTATTAAGGAAAAGTCGAGATTAATGTTATTAGCTATAAAAGAGTAATAAAACGTTCATGTTGTACACATACGCTTTTCTCATGTCTTTTATCTACGATTGAAATATCAAAGATTTTATAAGTACCTCTTATGCAAAGGTCATGAGCGTATTGTAATCAATGTGACAAATATTAACTTGCCTCGATTCAAAAAAGGTTCGTAATTTCAATTTATTTTTAGTCTCGAGTAAAATGCTAATTTTAGCTCCCGTAAAAAAAAGATCAATCACGAGTTTGTTCGCGCCAGATTTAATTTAAAATATCTTTTGCTATTTTTAAGGTCTTCGTAAAAATCGCCAAAATTTCCAGCGCGTTAATAAGCAATTAATGATAATTACATGTAAAATATTGCTAATGTAGTGTTATAATATTTATCCTACGCACAGAACATAAACACGGAATTATCGAGAATACCGGAACAATGAAAACCACAAATCTGATTTACGCGTTTGTGCATTAACGCGAATGAATTGTCGACGGAGTTCTATTTATAAAAGCAACCACTTCTCTTCCTCTCTCTTTCTCTGTTTCTATCTTTCAGGCGATGGGACATTATAAAACTCATAACGGATCCAACCGCATCGCGAATCGAGCCTCGAGTATCGAGCGCAGTAATATTTCTCTCTCTCTTTCTCTCCCTCCCTCCCACTCTTTCTCTCTCTTTCTCTCTCTTTCTCTGCAGAAATTAGGCTTCTTCAAATCTGCCTCTCCATTAAGCTGGTTGCGCAAATTGGCGAACTATGCAAATCGCCTCGCTTCCGACTGGAAGAAATATATGTATATTTAATATTCGTCCGTCGCGCGCAAAAAGATATGCGATGCCGTGTTAGCCGCGTTTCTTTTCTATATTGCACGAAAGGCAATGTGTGAAAAATGCAAGAAATGTCGTATCACTACGTTCTAGCACTAAATAAAGAGAAGCATAAATGGACATTGTAGAGAATGCATATGAATTCCCTTTGATAAGAAATATTTTTAAATATGCTTTTAAATTGCAAGAGACACGAAATATAAACGAACATTATGCTGGGAAAAAATGTTTTTAATCATATAATAATATTATATATATATATATATATATATATATGTGTGTGTGTGTGTGTGTGTGTGTGTGTGTGTGTGTGTGTGTGTGTGTGTGTGTGTGTGTGTGTGTGTGTGTGTGTGTGTGTGTAGTATTGTTTCATACATTGAAATATGCATTAATCGAAATTATTGAATACATGATAAACTTATATTTTTAGTTTCTTTTAAAGAATTAAAAAAGAAAATATATATATTTATATATCAGAGCTCTAATATTTATATTTTATTGTATAACTTTGCAATTCAATATTGTATAACGTGCCAATTTCAACAATGTCGAACTTTGTGTTAACTTCAAATATAACTGATTTTCTCTAAATTGTTCTTCTTTATTTCTTTTTGAAATATAAAATTAAGAAACTGAAGTCTAAACAAAGAATATATATATATATATATATATATATATATATATATATATATAGAGAGAGAGAGAGAGAGAGAGAGAGAGAGAAATCATCGGTTAATCACAACATCGATGGCTAATTTATATCAGTAAAACGATGGATCACGGTATAAATATTCCGTGATACATGCAACAAATGCAACGTGACCTAGTGTAACAATTCTCCACGCTACATTTCTTCTCGATTAAAAGTACGCGCGCGCTTCACGTTTGCCCGCGAAGTCACTCGGGATTCGTAATGTGTGAATGAGCACAAATTAAAAATTTTAATCTTGTATACCTGAAGGATTGCACTTCTTATTATTTGGATGACTTGGGCAATTAAAGTGACTCTGGCTTTGTGATTGATACGGATGTCGATACTGCTGCCGTTGTTGCTGCTGTTGTGGTTGTTGTTGTTGTTGCTGTTGTTGATGTTGCTGCTGCTGCTGTTGATGTTGCTGCTGCTGCTGCTGCTGTTGATTAATCGGCGACTTGAGAACGCTCAAGACAAGATCCTCGCGGGAGGGTACAATCCGCGTGATCTGTCGACTCTGCCGGAAGAGCGTTTCCTGCTCGCCACGGTTCATTCTGCAGCCAATACGACGACGTTGAAGGTAAAATCCTGGATACCACTCGCGTCTCCCCCGTCCTGGACCGCTACCTAGCATAACAGCGTGCAGCATTCCGACTCTATCTTTCCGATAACGGTCGGTGAACGGCTCCTTGACTGCCGGACAATCGCCCGATTACGCGGCTTGTCCATGGTCCTGATCACGAATCACCAAAATCCGCGTTCACACAACGACAATGTTCCTTGTTCTGGATGCGAACTCGAGCGAGTAAACACCGAGTTGCGCTAAGCTATTTGACGATTAATAGTTCGTTACGTCGCTCCCTTGTGGATCGTTAATGTTCATCTTGATTGTGAGAATAGCAGAATTATTCTTCCATTGAATTAATCCGCGATTATATCAGAATTTTCGTTGCCAATGAGAAGAAGAAAGTGATCAATTCGTGTAGTTTGATCTTGTATTTTTTCTTGTTAAATCTTTCAGGGCATTATCGATAAGATTATCCGACCTGGTCGTCGTCGCCGAAACCATTGATCGCGTCTAAGATGCAGAGCGACATATCCTTCTATATCCTTAAACATTGTCAATCGTCGTTACTGAATACTTCAGTTAAATTTCTTGATATTTCTTGAGCTTTCGATCATTAGATTCGAGTGAATATTGGATTGTTCTCAGGGTCGCGTTTACTCTTATCTCGTTATTTTGACTTATTCCATGCAATCTGTCAACTGACAAATACGTATGAATTCACATCTCTCTGGCCTGATTCTCTCTCTCTTCGCAAATCTCACTGCTCGCCGCGCTTCTCTCCGCCGATTTCGCTTAATTTCGTGGGTCGATGGAATTGCTCGCGTTTATTGAAACTGTTGCCTTCGAGCGAGATGAAACAATCGCGAATGTCAGATGCGGACAATCGACAGCAGCTGGGTTATGTATAATGTCTGCGATATTAGCCACCATAACTTCTCAGACGACCCAGAGAACATGGATATTCGGTAGAGATGAAGGGAAAGGGGGAGACAATATCGATAAAAGAGCAAGAGAAAGAGAAGAGAGATAGACAGCAGAGGGTGAGAGAATTGAAATATCCACAGTTTCGGTCCTTCGGAAAATGGATGTCGAGTAGACTGCTGGGACCTCGCGATCGATCTTACCTACAAGGAAATCCTCCGAGTATTTATTCAGACTAATATGATAATGGATTTCTAGCTCGCGCGCGATTCCCTCGAGTCTCTTTTCTCTTTCGGCAAGTGTCTCTCCTATCTTCGCTTGAACGCAGGTAAACGCATGTCAAGTGATATCGCTAAATGTATTCAGCCTATCGCCATTTTCGCGACGACACGACGGTAATCTTTCTCATGGTTCGTTATATCGTAGTTGCACGAAAGCTCTTTTCCTTTCATCTTCCTGTCACTCATTTCTTGAGACACAACGTTGTCACTCTCTTAATCTCACTTCGCGCCGTTGCAAAGAGACTTTGTCCCTCGTCTTCCTAAATTGTTCCTAGAATAATCATGTATATGTAACGATTCCTGACGTTTCTGCTAAACGCTCATGAACCGTATAGTTGTGAAGCTCTCATTTAAGAAAAGCTTACACAAGCACTACTCTCATAATTATTCGAAAAGAGTATAAAGAATGTAAGTGTGTAATATCTTCAATTTTTTTCTTGTTTTCAATCTATGTGTAATTGTTCGCGTTAAAAATCTTCACGATTTCTTTCTTCACAGAAAGCCTTCGACGATTAATTAATTTTTGAAAATGTTATTTTACGATCCTTGTCGATCTTTCCTACGAGAAATAATTCGCGGTTGCTGCGGAACGATGTCGTTTTCCTTAATGCACATTTATGATTGCTTCGTTATTGCTCTTGAGGTTAATGTTGAAATCACAGAGAATCACCAATGTGTATGCACAAGGATTTGCGCGCTATAAATGAACCTTGATCCCTCTTGAACACCGCCAAAGCCTTTGACGCAACACTTGACATGACCTACACAGCCACGGTGTTAACAATGTTTAGTTCAACGACGCTTCTTCTATGCCTCTCTAACATAAAAGTGAGTTATAATGGAAGGCGACAAGTAGATTGCCGAACAAGATCCGACAACTTCGACGCGAACTCCGACATGTCGCGTGACACTATCGCGCGAACACGTTTTGCACACGTGCATACCGTATCCTCGATTAGAAAGTTTCGAACAAGTGACAATGAGTCGAATCGTAGGCCGGAACGCATTATCGTATTCGCCTAACAACAGGAAAGTCGCAGTGCCCTCTGACCTTTCGCGACGAGGATTAATCGCAATTCAGCTTTCAATTTTTTCACCTCTTTCCTATTTCAGTATCTATGCCAAATTGATCAACTTAACACGCGCAAAAGCTTAACATGCATTTGTAGCGTGAGTATTAATAACGAAATTATGTCGACCCATCGTTTTTCTTCACCTCGCATCGCGCTACTCGAGGCGTCGAGGAGTGATTAACTCTGGAATGATTTATTTCTATGCGCTCAACAAGATTATCTAGAAACTGTTATACACATATACTAACTGAACTTGCTGACGAGCTGGAAAAAGGGCAATTTTGTTCTTTCTCAGTTTCAAAGGGATCGTTTCGCGGGGCGATTCTTTTTTTCTCGCGATATAGTGACCCCTTTGACCTCGCTTATTCTCCACCATGGCTAAAGCGCCATCGCTTCGTGTTTTTCTAGCTCCCTTCTCGCGTCTGTGTCGGTTCTATATGAATTAGTTATTACTTAATATATCAAAGTTTGCAAACGATTTATCAGAACCCGTACATTCACTCCATCACGGATACGAGGTCATCCGCGCAAGCTTTTCGCAGACGAGCTTGCTCCGAATCTCTCGCCGGGATAATGAATTATCAAACTAAAGTACAGTAGAGGCACAAAATCGCACGATTCAATTTACACCCATCTAGAACAATCAATTATCACACATGTAGCGATAATTCGCGTTTCTCACGATTCATTCCATCAATATCGTTTCGGCGATTGACCGCCGAATACCGCACGCGCATAAAACGCAAGTATGAAAACTCTTTTGTTGCGTCGCACACTAGAGGCTATTTAGAATCTGATTGAAGATTAGAAACGATGTGCTGACGGATACATCAACGTCGCACATTTTGTCAGTGTTGCATCGTCCGTGTGCCGACCTTGGCGAGGTGACCGATGGATTGCGACTCGATCAACAACTCGACCAGCACGATTTGTTTGATGCGATGGGCGAGATTTGTTCCACGATCACGCGATCACGAGGTCGCGTGCCGTGAGGGAGGCAGAAGCACGCGCGCTGTTCTCAGGGCGACAGCCCGCAACCAACTGTGGCTCCTTGGCCACCACCTCGTAGTTCCGCCACCCACCGCAACCCCGAGCAGGGGTGGCCTGGCGCTTTTGCACGCGCTTAGGGCGCACGGATTACGGGGATTCCCTCCAGAGTATGTATTTCATTCTCTCTTTGTTTCTTATTTTCGCGAATGTATTTCTTTCTCTCTCTTTCTCTGGGATACTCGCAGGTGCCCGCACCTGCTCGCGAGACCTAAACCAAAAGGGCGGACCATTTTAATCCCGCTGTAATTTTGTTTCCCTCTTCTGCTCGTCGGAATATAATCTCGCTTGAAGAAATTAATAACCTCTTCCATGGACGCACAGCAATGTCAGTGTAGAAAAAAAATTTTTGCAAAGTTTACTTAGAAATAATTAAACACAACACTGTTATGCTGTCACAAGTTTGTTTTTTTCTGTTAAGTCCATTTTTTAACAAAAAAATCTTGTCTCTGAATCTAACATGATGTTTTTTATTATTTATTTTTATATGCTATAGATATGTGTTAGCGGAATATAAAGTAATGTAAAGTGATATAGAAAAAATTTTTACATTTTGTGTTGCGCGATATTATTTTAAATTAAAAAGAGAAATTTAAAAGAAAAAAGAAATGGAAATAAATGTAAAATACATTATATCTAGTATTATATATATGTATAGTCTAGTAGTAAATTATTTTTTTTTTAAAGAGTACAAAACAGATATTGCGGAGAACATGTGAAACAAATTCTTTTTGTGTCCTTTCTAAACATGTTGTATATTTTCTATGTATCATTTATCTACTATTATAGAATTGATATATACATATATATAAAATTTTTACTTTTCTTATATGAAAAAAAGTTTAAAAATTTATTATTTATTATGACAAATATTTATATATTGCTTCTTAATAAATTATATCAGTTTTAATAATATCGTTTGAAACTTTTTTGTAAGCAAATTAACTTTTTAATTTTGACTTATTATTACGTAATTTATAGATGGATTAAAATTATACATAATCTTGATTCATATATAAATTATGTAATGTAAGTATTGCTGTAGTTTGCTGAAGAGTTTAACTCCTAAGAATAAAATAATATACACCGTAATGAATTACGCGAGTACGTTTAACGCAAACTCAAAACGCTTAATTATTGAAGCAACATAACTCCATACAAATTTAATGACTCGGTACGAATAGCTCGCAATCTGGCTAGCTATTTCCATTATTCGTGTCCGCATGCGGCGCATTTATTCCGCCCTTATTTGAATTTCCACCCGCATTTGCGTTTACCTTTCTTTCTTCACTCTTTCTTGCTTAACACATTGCCTCGTAAATACTCAATTGTTGAAACACAGAGAGAATGTGAATAGCGCGCGCGGACACGGGAATGATTTTTGCGTTGGTTTATTTGAAATCTGGTCGGATGAACTTTTTAAGAGAAAATACCTTATAAAACGAGAAAAGACACTTTAATTTCAAGCAATATTGAGGAAAACTAACAAGAAACTAGTTGAAAAATGTGCGATAACTCAAGCATTTGAAACTGAACTGAAGGTTTCAAGTTCTCATGCAAATCCCCAGGATTTTTCACATTTGCAACAAATATCAATCCCACAATGGCTGTCTCCTCAAAGAAAATCTTTGCAGCCATAATAAGAAAGATGCTTGAAACTTGAAATCAGCTTTGAAGGTAATTTCGGAAGCAATCCGCGGCTCCCCGCGTTCCCATGAATAATTTAGTCTATATACCAGAAACTAACACGATTATATTTAACTTATTTAACTATCATGAGAATACTACAATTTGCGAGAATATTAATTCGACGGCGTTACTAATATCATCTCTTTTAATAAAAAAATATTCTAGTCTCTATCAACTTTTTTAAATCGCCTTTTAAAATTTAAAATAGAAAATAGTTAAACGTATACTTATTTCTAAATTATATATTACATTCAATAAAATAATATACATAACATAATTGCGTTATAAAATAATAAAAGGCAATTTAATTGCTTATATCGATTTCAACATTCTATTTATTTGCGTTTCTACCTGTTTATACGTGTAGAGAGTATAAAATATTTTATTTATATAAATAAATTTAGTTCCGCTTAAATTTATTTTCGCGCGAAAGAGAACGTAATCATTTTTTTCTATATACATTACGCATATTTATATGTAAAAATAGCTTACATATTTTAACAAATAGATTCGTTCTATAATAAAAAAAGAAGAAAAGTACACGAGAAGTACAAGAAAATATAATTATAATATAATTATAATATTGAAGATGTATAAAAAATTACGTTAAAAATGATAATATAATAAAATTATAATTAAAATACATGTATCAAAATGAAGTATAGAAATCTTTTTATATCTAGATAAGAATGGATCTTCTGCACGATAATATTGTTTGCGGAACGTAATGTTTGTGAATGCACGCATATTGTCTGGACAATAATTCGCTTGTTCGATTGATTTCGACGTCCCACTTCGTCCGACGCATGACGTCGCTACTATGTGTATCCACGTCCGATGCGGGATATGTTTGCGCGCAAACTTGCAGCGAGCTGCACAAACATTTCAACCGCACGTAGCCCGATCAACAATAACGTGTTAGCCACTTCCTTGGCATTAATATTCGATAGGAAATAATGTCTGCGTTTGAAATTTTATATAAAATGCAATAATACGAAAAAGCATCAATTTATAAGTTGTATGATTTATTAATATCTAGAGAAAGAAGATGGAAAGTTTATAAGACTCTCCGAATAAGAGAGATGCTTTTGTAAAAATTGAAAAAAAGAAATATATTGGACCTGTACAGAGAGAGAGAGAGTGTATATTTTGAATTATTGTACTGTTTTTCATCATAAATTATATGCATTTTTTGATGGATTGTTCTAACAATAAGTTCGATCATATTATATGAATATTCCACCATATATTATATTAAAAAGATATCATCTTTATTGTATTCTTGAAACATTATATTATTATGTTATATATTGAAATATTCTGTTATTTCTCGTATGCGATTAAATTTATTTTAAATTTATTTTAAATTTATTTATGATATTCTAAAAAGCACATCATAAATGAATAAAAATTTATGCAATTATGCGTAAAAAACATTTCTTACTAATGATTTCTTCAAAAGAAATATTTTTTAATATGTTTATTAAAATTTTTATTACTTGATTAATTTTTTACATTGCATCCTAAACTAAGAAGCTTCTCAGATCTCTTTTTCTCAAGGAAACAATTACATAATGTAAGTAGCCAAAAATACTCGAAGAAAACGTACATTTGTCGAGTGGAATTTGTAATAATCTCATCATAATATCGTAAATATTTGCAGTTGTTCAGATAAAAAAGATTAAGATGTAATTTAAATTCTTTAGAAATCAAGAGAAAGTAACTTTTATTATTCGTTGAAACGCTCTTGATAACTGGAAACAAACGTTTCTGTTCATTATTACATATAAGAGATTAAAGATTAAATTTTTCGACATTATTTACAGATCAAAACTTTTGTATTCAACTTTGTATTCTTGACGAACTATAGCTAACACTCTAGGGAATAATTGAACTTTCAAAGCATCCAGCACGCGTATTCGTACCGTTGTACAGCTATACAACAGGGCAAAGTTCCTAAAGTGAATGAATTTCATTGCTCGCTTTCGTTTGGCAGAATGAAACTTGCATTCTATTAAATTCAACACGATGCATTATGTGATGTGATGTCGATGCAACAAATGTAACAAAATTGCGTGTAAATAAATGCATTTTGACGGCAAATGACGTATTCGTTCAATTGCTGTGCATGTTCACGTGCAATTTGTTCAAACACGTTTAAAATACATTGACTGTGAAACCTTATGTTGGATTCGATGGAATGTAGATTTTAAATTCGTTCTTTCTATTCAAGCAACTCATTTCGTATCGCGACTCGCTGTCTGCGACTATAAGAGCACTGTTTTCAGATTCTTTTAATATCGCTAGCTTATGAGCTCAAGGCGGGTAATGTTCATCCAATAAATGGTTCCTGATGAAAGGATTGTAGTAACCTTTTGGTAACCACGGCAACGAGCTGTATGCCAATCAATAGGAAAAGAGGATTAAGCGTGTCTTCTAGCCCCGATAGTTTCTTGATGGGTATCGAGCTTCAAAAGATCTGGCAGACGTCAGATTTAATCAAAAGTAATTATCCGCAACCCGAGATTTTTCTTGTAAAACTTAGAATAAAGATATTATATATAGAATACTATTATATATGAAATAGCAAATATATAATTTATAAATAAAAAGATTATTAATCATAAAGAGATAATACAACTGGGTTAATTAATGTCTGGGTTAATTAATGTCAAGTAAAAGAAAAGTTTATGCATGTATCATGTTTGCAGAACTATGTTACTGAAAGTTTACTATACGACACCTTATGATACGGTAAAGGATATTGTATTACAGTAAAGTGCATGAAAACTTGATATAGTCGTTTTCTTAGATTGTTCTTTTATATTTTGTGAAGTTCCACCATTTTAAGCAATTTAATGTTTAATTTTTGTATTACATTTTATATATTTGAGTCATCCTATATTAATGACACGCGATCAATTCGTCTATTATTTATATGAAAGATGAAGTGGTTCCAGGCAGAATCTCTTGAAACCAATATCAATGCGGATATTCAAGTCACGATTTGCTCGAGGGATAGAAATATATACGCGCGAACGTGCCGGACGCAAGTGCTCAACTGGAGATTATATTGTATTGGAGATAGAATGTAAAACAAATTCTACATTTTAGAAAGATAAACTCAGATATTGCATAATATAAAAGTTGTCCATTTTCAAAAAAATGCTTTTTACGTGTTTGCATGCAAATATAAATATTTTATTTAATTGTGTGTGTGTATGTGTGTGTGTGTGTGTCTATACGCAATTTTTCAAACCCTTGAAGAAATTTACATTAAATACTTATTTCTAATGACATGCAGCTGAATAAATTACTGTAAAGAATCTTAAAATTTATTTATTCATTTAATATTTTTTCACATCTGATTCATTTAATATCGCTTTTAACATGCAAATGCTTATACAAGAAATAACTACGTCTGTTGAATATATTTCAAAACCGCGAACATATATTTTAAAACAGAATTTTAATTTTTGTAGCAGTATATTTATGTTTCTGAAATCTTTTAAATCTGGAATTTTAGAATAATTTATTTAATTAAAATTAATCTTATTTTTATTCAAAATTTAAAAAATTAAATATTTTTATTTTTCTAGATCTCTCAAGCTAATGTTACATTGCGCATTATGAATACAAAATGATCTCGTAATCTAAAAAAACATGTGTTTTAACATGCATAGCGTACATATATATACGAGATATACATATATTAACATACATATACGAAACGTATATTATAGTTATTTTATATCCTTTCATTTCTGAATTATCTTAGGTTTAAGAAGCGTTTAAAAAGAATTATGTGGAAAATAAATCTCAACTAAATTCGTGCGAAATAACTTTCTTACGAGACTATAAAACTTGCGTCGTCGTTAATTAATGCCGCAAATTTCAAAGAGCCAACCGAGCCTGACATTATCAAATATGTCCTTTGGAGAACGCGAGCGAACAGTATCAACGCCAAGTTTCCAGCCTCGTGCTTCTGAAAAAAGATTTCGACGGCGAATTCGATCGTGTCGCCTACGCTTCATATGCATCTCTATGAAGTTTCCACGTCTTGTTTCCACTTCCGTTTGCGCGAACTTTCACCCGTGTGATATCCATATCTACAACGATCCATCTTTCGCAAATCCGTTGAATTCTGCCACTATATCTTCTAAAAATATATGTTAATATACAAATCGATACACACTATAAGAATATCAGAATACGAAAGAATGAAAGATCTAGAATATGACAGCAGCAGAATAAAAATGAACGCGATATTGACGCAGCTCTTATTTTTAATTTTTTTAAATTTGATTTGATTGTCAATTAAGTTGATATTTTATAACGTTGTATTTTGCGATAATTTTTAATTAAATTGTGTAATAAAAAATTACACGGTGATTATTTCCAGTTTTTTCTCTAGTACGATCGTAATGTATCGTTTACTTAAGGCGACAACTTAAATTTCTCGGTGTAATGAGGTAGTAATCCAGAGAAATCTGTAGCGCGGCAAATGAAAGCAGAGATGTATAGTAGCTATCTCTTTAAGAACTGAAAAAAATCGGTCTTTACGGAGAAAATTACAGAGGAAACGACAAAAGGACGCAAACAAGATGCAAACAGCGAAGATAGTCGAATAAAGATTTGCTGGTTGAATTATGCAAGAAAATCATTCTTTGAATATTATGCATCTCTATGAATATTAAAGTCTTCTCAAAATATAATCCATAATTCAAAAGCGAAAAGTTTTTGACAATCTAAAATTAATCAATTATTTTCTAAATTAGATAAGTCCTGTAAATTGTAAACAGAATTTTTTGATTAACAATTTTTGAAAGTTTCTGAGAAATTTTTTTGGGATATAATTCCTATACACGACAAGATACTAAAGAATAATTTATAGAATTGAAAACAAGAATTTAGAATGAAAAATCAATTTTACTTTTAACAAAATTTTTGATCAATACAATTAGATAAAAGTATTTTTGTAATTTAATCTTTATTATTATTTAGGAGCAAAAATAATAAAGAAAAGAAATTTAATTAATAATTTATTCATTAAACTTGAATGAAAGTGTAAGCAACATTATGCATTAATCTTATATTTTATCGTTGTTATTATTGTAGTTACTAATAGTCATCGAATCGTAATTTGAAGTCTACTGTAGGATAAACCGTAATCTACATTTCGCATTGAAACATAACATCGTTATCGTTTGCCATTCGTCAACATGCCAATCATAAAGAAATGCATTGTCGGGACGAAATTCTCGGCGTAGGACGACAAACGTCACATAAGAGGGCATCAATCGCGTTTACACGATATCCCACGCGGCCATCACCTTTTCCCTGCAGAAGAGCATGAGAGACATCGTGTCATCCACTTGTCATATATATGCAGGCTACACACAGTCGGTGCAAGTAGTTCATTGCGAAATGCTAAATACCGTCGATGTCCCGCGCGTCTATTTATAGAGCCGACACGATCGATAGACACCCGCTATAGAATGGAGCGAGCGACCGAATAAAAGTGAGGAGAAAGAGAGAAAGAGAGAGAGAGAGAGAGAGAGAACATAAGGAAAAAGAGAAAATTGAGAAAAAGAATGAACTGTAAAAAAAGAAATAACAAATAAAAAGGAAGAGGAAAAGAGAGGAAAGAATATAAAAAGAATAAAAGGAAAGAAACGAATAAGAGTAAAGTACTGACAAACGAGAGAGAAAATGGAAGTGGAGAGATGTTCTGCTCTTATACTTCGGTGCTCTTGGCAATTCCAATTCACCATCTTTTTGGCAAGCTTACTCGACAACTTGATTCCTGAGATTTGAAATCGGCGATCTTTTTCTTGCCCGACCATTACTGTCAGAGACTGACGAGTGAGTTTTTTTATTTCTGACAGAGTACTTTTCTATGCGTGAGCGACAGTAAGATACGAAGAATATTTTATAATATGCGATCTTATCTCTTTAATAATAGAGTCTATGATCAATTTATAATACAAAAATATTGAAAAAAATGATCATTGTATTAATTTATAATAATCTCCGAATTATTTTTAAGATTATATATTTTTATAATTAAACCTTTTTGATTAAAATTTTTTTAAAGTAAAAAGAATATATATATAATTAAAAATTTATGTATATTTCAAAATACATATATTAATTAACAATTATAATTTTCCTATTTATTTATTCGCGCGAAGAGCTCTATTGTTTCAGTTTATATAATTCGTTCATAATTGAGAAATTTTATCAATATTATTTCTATATTTCTATATTTTCGTCAAGAGAAAAAAAATTAACTGGAACAGAATCGTTTCTCAACAGAAAATCTATCATTGAAATTAAAGTAACAATTAGAATATATATATAGAATATATAGAATATATCTTACTTCTTACATTTTTTTATAATTTTATACATTATATTGATATTTTTCATTTATTTTAATTTTCTCTGTCTATTTTTTTCTGTTCACACAAACTATATATACACATAAGTATATTGCATACACATTGCATCTATTGTTCTACAAAACTGTCTCAAATAATGCTGTCATTAAATTAAATCTATTATGTTTTAAATATTCTAAATATATGAGACCAATAAAATGTAAATAATAATAAATATCTGTGCCGTTTTTGACAAAACTATATAATTAGAATATTTTTCTATTTTTCATCATTCTTCCTTGAACAATACATTTTTGTTTTTAATAATATTTTCTATTCATAATAAAAAACATAATAAAAACATGTAGTTGTTCCCTTTTATATATTCCACTTTGTTATATTTATATGTTGCACTTGTTATATTGTTTTTAAAAAAATCGGCATTTTAAATATTGGCTTTTTAAAATTCTATTTTTAATATAAGTTTTGCCTCATGTAGCTTGTTTTTTTCTTAAAGACTTTTATCTTAAAGGTCATATTTACAAAGAAACTTTACTTACACTATCTTATCATATCTGTGATGGTAAGGAATGGTTCTAAAATATTCTATATATCAAACAACGAAGCGAGCGGCAAATATGGTATCCGCAAAAATCGATTGGAGGTCCATTCGAAATTAACAATGTTTACGCTTCAGTAGCGATATAAATTGAACTGGCATGGCGACGTAAGCAGCTTTTCGATTTTTCGTACGATCTCTATGTACGCCCTAATGCGTTCGAATCTCTATAGTTTAATTTATAAAAAAGAAAATGTCATCATATATGAAATGGTGCTCTCTTGATATTATATTCTGATTTGTGATATATCAAAATGCTTTTGACGGAATTTGAAAGCTATATTCAAGTCTACAGTAATTTTAAATGTCATAAAAACCAACAGAAACCTGATTTTCTAGAACGATTTAAATTTTACATGAATTTATTTGTTCCTTTTAAATAAAAAAGAAAAAAGGAACACTCTTAAATTATGATATAATCAATATGTTGTTTCTTTCATAAATAAAGAATTATACGCCACTTCGATATTCTTATAAATTATGCAGAAACGTCAACTGTTATCGAATAAAGCAATGGCGTGGCAAATACGTCGATATACGCAGAAGAACCTATTAGCAAGTTGTTTGCATATTTCGGTGTGTTCGAGAATATTTTTTCATCGGCACTATGAAAAAAAATGTGATCTCGTTGAATTTGAAAAATTCCTGCATATTATCTCGTAAAAATTTTCTAATCTTTAATCGAAAAATAACAATATGAAAATTGCTCAGTGCCTAGAAAAATATCTATCTGATATAAATTATATGATTATATAATATTATCTATTTTCGCTTGTTTTAAGATTATTTTTTATTCAATCAATAAATTTATAATAATCTTAAAACAAATGTGTTTAAAATCATACACATTGAAATTTGTGTTTAAAATCATACATTGAACAGATCCTAAGAAGTTTTCAAATTATAAAATCGAATAATGTACCAAGGATTGTTTGCATTACAAGCTCTCTTGCTAAATAAATTTATAAAATAAGATAAAAAAATCTCTTCTCGAGAGGATTTCTTATGTGATCATAATAAGGCGACTATAGAATGAATTGCTCGTTCGATGAGTTCTTTCATACCATCGATATAGCTCTTACTACGTGCGTACGATGGTAAAAAATTGTAGCATATAGTCAGCATCTTACGGGTCACCGTCGCATGAGTAATCGATATTTGCGAGTGGTCGATATGTTCATGGCAAGGCCACACTACGACCCTTCTACATTATTGATGCTTGATGGACGGCTTTTGTAGAATGGAGTGCGTCCCACTGTTTGCGGGTCACCAAGCCTTGGCGTGTCGACGGTGTCACGACAATTTTCCCGTTGCACGCTTCCTCCTCTTTCTTTCTCCCTCTCTCTCTCTTTTTTCTTCCTTGTTCTATCTCTCTTGTAGATACATCGACACGTGCCTCTTTGCGAGTAATGGATGCACTCGATCGCGAGAGATAAGCTGGCCATTTTTCATCGCCGAAAGACACATCGCGCAAAGCTGGTAAAATTAATTTTGTATTTCTTCATCGAGCGATATGCCAGATAAATTCGTCTTCCTTCAATGCCATTTAATCTTGTCAGCTACACTCTTGTATATTTAGATTTAGTTTGAACTTTCCGCATTTTTTATAATTTTTCTGGCGATCAAAAAAAAAGTTTCAAATACACACACGGTTCCATCAATATTCGAAACAATTTCACAGAGTGGTTTTCTACATTTCATATTACATTTTTTTTTAAATATTAAATTTATAATTTATTTTTCAATGTATGCAAAGCTCGACATCAAAAAAATTATTGTCTCAAACATTCGATGAAATAACGAAAATATAAAAATGTGGAAATTTCAAAAATTTATTTATCCTGCAGCTTGAAGCGCTCTAAAAGCTTGTGGTATATTTGACCGATAAAATGAGGTATGCAATAAAAGATTGCGGAATTTCAAAGCCACACAAGCAACATTTGAGATAGGTAGGTTTCGGCAGAAAGCACATTTATTTTTATGGACAACCAAGTGGCGCGTGGGGAACAAATTCTTACGTACGATATTGGAATTTTGCTGGTTTATCGAATCGAGTCGCGTCTCTCCAATCGGCACAGTCATGGCAATTCAACACGTTAATCGATACAGCCCCTTCGCCTCTTTATTGCATTTACAGCGACAAACATGTCGTGTATACAGGACGATAGACAATGACACTTAAGTGGCGGTTGAGCACAACAAATAGCGACGCGTTAAACATCCGTAACGAGATTTTATTAAAATGTTTGAAATTATTTTTTACTAAATTGTGACGCAAAATATTAATTCTCTTTCCATTAAGTTCTCTTTTAAATAAAGTAAATTATTTTTTTTTAAATTTAATTAAAGAGATTAAAGAATTTTTTTAAATAGAAAAAATGTAATAAAGTTAATAACACACACACACACACACACATAACTTTGATTAATAAAAATTACTTTTTTCGGAATATTAATATTTCCACTTTATATTAAGAAAAAAGCAATTTAAGAAAAAAATAAAAGCGAAGTAAAAATATATTTTGTAAGAGATTATTTAAAAAAAAAAGAAAAGAATTAATAGGAAAGGGGGAAGAAAAAGTCAATTTTTCTTACATAATCACAAAGGAGAATTCCTTATTTGATTTCACAATTCATTACTGATCTCGTTTTAAGTAACGAACCATTTTCGATCCTAATAAGGTTTAATTGAATATAGTTATGTTTCATCGGTTTAATAATGATAAACAGCGTCCCGAAATGGATCCAGTCGTTTCATCATTAGATATATTCTCGCAATTATCGAGGAGCAGGACAATGATTGCATGTTAAAGGTCGTGGTAATTAATGACATTTGTGCATCGGAGATATAATCCACGTCCACTGCAATGCGGAATTCGTTGGATTTCGTGCACGAAAGATTGTAGTAAAATTATTCGTTACAGTGAACGATCACAAAGCAGAAAGACTCCATCTACTAGCGCCGTTCACATTCCGTTCCAACAAGTTGCTATTTCTACATTTAGTTAAATTTACATTATTTATCTTTATCATCTGATCCATTGTATGTTACGAACATTAGAGAAATTTGAAACATTTGCAGCAAGATATGAAATATATCGCAATGAACTGCCATCTCTTAAATTTCACCATACGACCATTAATCGATAAAAGTGGCGTTTCATTTTCCTCGAATTATCAAAAAAAGGACATTTTCACCGTTTCTAATGGAAACTTGTTCCTTCCGTGCAAGACTTTTATTTTTTACGGTCACGCTACCACACAAAAAAAGAGACATTGGCTGGATTCGGACGAGTACTGCGACGTATAGGGTGCGAGCGTACAAGGATTCGTCGAATAATACGGGACTCATTCTCGTATAGAGGTTCCATGCATAGCTGTGTGCGGCATTATAAAAGCGAGAAAATCGATATTAGGCTCGCCTACCACCTCGCGTGTCCCTCGGGGTAGCTAACTCATCAGCGATCTTGTTTCTTTCTCATCTTTAGTGTCGAAGTGAGAACGGTTCTTGCCTTCATAAATCTATGTTATTTACTAACTGCGTATTCAATGTCACGTGAAAGCTTTGCTTAAGAATAACGATAAATTTGTCTAGCTTCGGATTCCGAATGCAAGTGGCATAATTCGCCATAAGTGAGTCACATAAAGATATACCACGGAGGAGCTCTTCCGTTCTTGTTTCCAAGATATAAAGATATAAAGGAGGAAAAGAAAGGAATAAATTCGTGATTGGGACAATTAGGTGGAATTATTGAAATTGCTACATATACATTTCGTGTTCGCGTGAGACACATTTCGGTCAACGATATATTCTACAAGTCACAGAAAGTGCGTGCTGTGATAGAATGGCGTGAGAAATCTGTGCAATTCCCATTTTTTGGTTCAACGCCGTTTATATTCAATAATACGATAAAGAAAATTTTGTATTCTTTGAGGAAAGAATCGTGTCAGAAATCTCCGGTGTATCTATTTTAATTCTATTCATGGAAATTATAGCAATAACATCGAGCTTCGAGTTCGTTATAGTTATTGTGTACATATGCAAGGAATAATTCCACTTTTCTCACGAAGTTATCCCCCTTCCTTCCCTCAATTTGCAGCACGTGCTGCAAGTGTAACGTAGGCTACGTTACATCAATAATTCAGTTGCTATGGAGTTCACAAACGCAAAGCTTTATTTTTCAAAGTGCGTTCTAACAATGATAACTTGTACATAGGGAATTTATCTTTGTCAATAGTTGATGTACAAAGTGTTCTATAATGAGTTAAAAAGTTTTGACAACTTTTGTGAAAGTTATTTTAGTACAAGATATATCACCTAAGAAAATGAAAATATATTTTAAATTATATTTATATAATATTATAATATTATAAAAATAGCGACGCGTTAAACATCTATCATCGGTTTAATAATGACAAGCAGCATTTTTTATAAGAAATCAACGTTTTACTAATATTGTAATAAAAACCTGCAAAATTAACATTAAATAATTTAAAAAAATACTTAAAACCTCTCGTATAACAAAATTATTTATTTCTCACAATATTTATATATATTTTTGAAATATATTTCTTGAATATAATTATCGATTAAATAATTGTGTCAAATATATATTGTAGAAACTTTATTTATTCCTAATAATAATAAAATTTCATTAATAAAATATGAGAGATTCTCAAAAGACATATTTAAAAATGTAAGAGAAATAAATAATTATATATATTTGCAAATATCTTGTTTGATAAACTTATCATAGCATAAACAATTTTAATCTTTCGTGCTTTGATCTTGTAATTTATTAAAATAGAAACAACATATGATATAGCTTATTTACAAAATTACCATGATTAGTAAAGATTCCTTATATATCTCCAATTTATTTCAGAGTTTATAACGATAAATATATTTATTAATATATATATATATATCGATTTATTATATTTCTAAGGATATATTGGTTGCGGCATTTGTTTAATCATAATAATACTCAAAGAATAAATGCACTAATCTCTTTTCAATCTCATACTAATGATATTCTAAAGAATAATAATAAATTCTGAAGAATAATATCTCTGGTGTATAAAGCGACAAGTTTAGACGTAATCCATAACCTGCTGATCTAACAAAGTATCTGGATACCAATGCGTAATGTCAAATTTATTCCTATCCCACGCATATTCTACAGATGTTATTTAATGCTGAGGGTTGGTGGTAGAATATCACCTGGCATAGTAACCCTCATATATTTCCTTTAGCCAACGGAAATGCGACCCTCTAAAAGACCTCCGATATCAGTGACCACCTTTCATTCCCTTTTCTCTTCTCTTTCCTTATCGATATATCGTTACAGATCTAATGTAAAAAGGAAAACATCGAGTATCTCTGCGATAACGGAAATCTTCTATCTACATTTTGTCACTATATTTGAATACTCTAAGCGATGAAATCAAACATCGTGATATTGCATGAATTGCATAAACCATCAATATGTCTTGATCAACGTTTCCGCACGTTTTTCTGCATGACATTCACATAGGTCATAGTTCAAATAAAATATAATGTAATATGTTTACTCTTTATATGTATATTATACTAATATTGTTGCAAAAATTCTATTAAGTAGAAAATACAAGATATTCCAAAACTATCAGAGTAAATTAATTCGATTTTTACAAATACTTTAGCTAATTTAGAACCATATTTTTTAAATAAAAACATAAAGATATCTAAATATAATTCTCGAATAATTATTCATTAACAATAAAACATTTTTTCCAGAGATTAAACTTCAAGTAAGTAAAAGCAAGTGCTACAAAAATATTTAGATAATTTTAGATAATTTTAACTTTAAAATTTTAATTGGAATTAAAAAAATATATAATATTGAAAATTGAAAAGTTACTTAAGTTCAGACTGAGAAGAAAATCGATTTTAAATTGACCAAAGTATTTATAATTCAAAAAGCATTCCCAATTTTCAAAAAGCATTTTCTAACATTCTCTGCATGCAATTTCTAATAATAATTGCATACTTCGACATCACAGAGATTCTTGTGTTGTCAAATATAGAATGTTAAAAATTTATAATAAAAGCTGCACTTAGAGTGATATAGATATAAATTAACCCAGGATAAATGGTAGAATATTGATCAGACCTCGAGTAGTTAATACCAATATGGGGTCTGCCATCTATGCGCTTTAAACTTAAGCTACGTGAGCTATAAGAATATTTTGTATAAATGTGCAACGATTGATGAATATATTTCGAAAATAAAAAAAAAATTATTATATTTTTTATCTCTTTGCATATATGTATGCATTTTGTAAAGAATATATTGATTAATAATAAAAATATTTTAAATAATTACATTCGTTATATCACAAAATTGTTAGAAAATATCTCGGACGCGAACAACTGCAAAATTTTGAAAAATAATTGATTAATCATTTAATTAATTCTCCATGCAATAGCAAATGTAATGCAGTCAATTGTTCAAAAATATACATTTCTTCTAATTATGAATGTCTTATAAAGAAAGATATAATCATGTCAAACGTATAAATTAAATCTGATATTACTGTAAAAAAAATAATATCGTAAAAAGGCACATTCTATAAATGTTTTGAATTCAAGAATTTAAAAAATATTTCTGCATATTACATTATTTATCTTATTACGAAACATGTATATCGTTATTCCTTTTCTCAATTTTTCACAATAAACTCTGATCGTATTGTGTCGCATAACGCGATAAATCTTTAATGTATCAATAATGTTGAAAAAAAATATATTCCAGAGAAAGCATAAAACGCTTTGTATATAGACAGATATTCCGTCCATCATATAAAGTTCTAATAAACAATTGCATTTTCTATAACGTTCATTATAATGTAAACCGCGAATTGCAATAAAAAAAAATATTACTATTAAAAAAATACGATTAAAAAAAATATTACTATTAAGTATACTCGGAAAGAAATAGATTTCTTATCACAACAAATTTTGAGTTACGATTTCGTAATTTTTTTTAGTTTCTTCTTCTCATGAGCTTAAATTAGTCAATAGAAACACGAAAATAAGTAAATAATTGTATATGTTTTTATCCAAATACTCTTTCTTTATTGAGTTTTTCGATTTTAAAAATAATCTCTCGTAATCTTTTATTCATTTAATTTAAATTATCGTTCAAAGAGGAAATTCTTTTGTTAATAATTATAGCAAAGACTAGTTAAGTACTCACTTTTTTAAAAATCTGTTACATATACATATTAATCGCTACTCATACATCAGATCCGAGATAAAGGGAGATTTTGGAACTCCCATCAATCTTTTTTGAAACATTAATAATGGTTTTTAAATGACAAAGATTGATACTGTAGAAAACCATCAAGTGCGTTAATTCTTTTCTGATGTATTGAGCGTTGCGAGCGATTGATAAAACGAATCAATAAGATATGCGAACTTATGCCTTGATGCCGTAAACTCTTTACTTTATTTTTTTATTGGATCTCCTGTTATAACTGTAGACACCCGATAAATGAATAACGTATTCATTATTAAGCCAAAAATAAAGAATACTAATGCTAGTGCCAATATGAATTCATTATATAAATATTTCGTTCCTTGATGCATAATATTTCAAGGACGTGAATAATGTACTATTATGTGCCCTATTAGAAAGCCGTGCCAAAATCGCATGCATATATTGAATATTGTCATTACTTACACAGAGAAGTGGTACAGGAAGCACTTCCAGCCGGTGGGACGTTCCAGGAAGTTGTAAACTTGACCTTGGAAAGTAGCCTTTCCAGCACGTCGATGTTCCTTCACGTGGTAGCGACCTTCCCAGGTACGATCACCACCGGTTCCTAGCAATAATCTTGGATCGACACCTGGAAATTTATTAATTTTGCAATTGTATTTAATTCATAATAAAATAACAAGTTCATAAACGTACACGCGCGTACATACATACACACACACGTACATTAATTACCATCAACTTTGTTATATTATATATTCGTCACAAAATATAGAATAAAAATATAGAATAAAATTTATAAATAATTAATATTACGTATATATTCAATAGCGACTAGAAAAACAGAAATAAAATAAAATGTGAGGCTCTCCAATTAATTATATAATAAGAAAAAAACAAACTGAAGAAAGCCAAGTGCAGAAAACAGGGCATGAATAATTAAAAAAAAATCCTTTAATTACCCAAATATAAGTTTCGTTATATGGTATGTGTTAATCATAACTAGATGATCTGAGAAAAGATTAAAACGTTTTTCTAGATAATTAAAGAAATTTTTGAAGATAATTTGCGTCTTATTTTCTGCATCTTTGCTTCTTGCTTTCATTAGTTCATTTTCCTCTTGAACTTATATTTAAGAAAATTAAATATTTCTTTCGAATAATCGTGCAAATTATAATTTCTTAAACTTTAAATTAAAACTTTCGAATATTAAAAAATAAAAATTTGTTGCACTAATAAATTTATATAAATTTAAGTAAATAAAAAAATAGAATAAATATAATTATATATATATATATATATATATATATATATATATATATATTGATTACAAAACATATATAATATAAGACATTAACGTATAATATCATTTTTCTCATGTCTATTTTTGATGCACTTTGGCTTTTTCTTTCATCAATCCTTGGCAAACTAACTGAAACCAAAAAGCTTCTTGCTAAAACGCTTTTGATTGCAGGATATGATATCATACAAGCTACTACGCACTAAAAGTGAGCGAAACTCAATCATCAATAAGAAATATATATATACTGATAGTTCCAGAAATTGCAATTAATATACTATTAAAAGTAATTAATACAAACTTTTCTTATTCTCAAAAATTCTTTTAAATATTAATCTTTTTAAACAAAATAATATTAAGAGTAATAAGAAGAGAATAAGAAAATATTGTTATCTAATCAAAATGTATGTTTATATTCGATGCCTATTTATAAAATAAATTTATCTCAATGTATTGTGTAAGAGAAAAATTCGCACGAATTTTTATTTTTGACATTCTAATCTAATATCATTGAGATAAGTGCCTTAAATTTGCTAAGTTTAAAACTAAATATAGTTAAAGCAAGTATCAACGATCTTTGAAACGAATATATCGGGATATATTTCTCTCACCTCCGGCCAAGGTGTCATTGTTGTCAGACTGCAAGGTAGTACTGGTGTCAGATAGGGGTGACGGAACCGGTCTTAAATCCGACGGCGGCTCCAATCTCAGTAAATCACTTCCGCCATCTCCACCGCCTCCATTTCCTCTGCCGACCTGTACAATCGTCACATTCAGAGGTCCCCGGTTACCTGCCATAAAACAAAAAAAGGAAGAGAGAGAGAAAGACTATGGTGAGCCAGCTCGTTAAAAATAAATGACCGAACACGGGAAAATGTAATTAAGTCCCTGTCGTTCCTTCATGGCGAAATTGAAGGGCGGACTCTAATTGGGCGAGAGGGGATCAGTGAGTTCGTTAGCGAGAAAATGAAAATCATATAAAAGCGCTCTCTTAATTCGCCCACAGCTTTATAATAAAAACGCCGATTCGTAATCGCTCACAAAGTATCTCTTAATTAAGAGATTGCTTTTTGTCAATGTATTTAATAAAAATCACGAAATAAGCCATTAACCGTAAATCTAAAGTCATAAAAAGACAAACATTATTTTATAATTGAATTTTTCTCACTTATTTTACAAGTATTTTACAAATTTTATATAATAAATAATTGCAATATATTGGTATAAATGCAGTAAATACACTGAAGCGTTAAAATTAATTAAATAATTTACGAAATTTTTTATTAATAACTTTAATTGCAATTAAATATAAGAAGATTTATCTTTAACTTGGAAGTAAGATCAGTAGCAAAGAAGTTAATAATCATTTAGATATATGTCAATATTAGCATTTCTATAAAAGAATAAATTCTGTCATCCTTAATTAAAAATTTGCAATCTATAAAAAATAAAAAGCCTAACCAGAATACACAATACTCTTTAGTTATGTTAATTACATTTTTTATTAATTATATCGCGTGCTACCTCATCAGCTTGGTATACAAAATTATCATTAAGAAATGATAACCGAGCTGAGAAGTCTCCGGGGAAGGTGATGGAGAAGGATAGAGGGGACAACACTTCGCAGGGATGTCGCTAAGTGGTAATTAACCCCCGTATCATTTGCCTCATCCTCAAATGAGTCGAGTTAAAATTGAATCCATTTAACCGGACGAAGTACTCGTCTCCTCGGTCGGCCGCGATTCGTTCGTGCGATAATTCGATGTACGATCGGCCGATGCGATGTTTATTGATTTATAACGGTTCGCCCTACGGCACGTAAGCATAGTACAAGCTTTAATCCTGAAGAAAATTTATTCGCGCAATTTGCGGCCAGTATGTCTCGTTTACGGTTTAAAGAAGATATTAGCATGTCGTCAAACTAAATCGCGAGAACCTTATTGTATAATTAATCGATTTGATAATAAACGATTACACTGAATTTACCATAGCATCTATCATTTTAAAGGTTAAATGTATCTCAAACTTGGAAAAATAATATTATTATAAAAGTATCGAAGTAACTTATACAAAAAAATATGTCAAATTTCTGACAAACAAAATTGATTTTTGCATGATTTTTCGAAATACATTTTTGCTTCTTATCGCATGAGTGAAAGACTGTACATATATCAAATCATATATGTATATAAAAAAAAATGTTACAAAATTATGATGTAAATTTCATAACAGGATTTCATTAATTTGAAGGCAATTGCATTATATGTGTGTGTGCGTGTATGTATACATGTTGTATATGTATTGTTGTATATGTATACTTGATATTTAAATATTTTAAGTTTTAAATTTTATTTTTTCC
The DNA here is from genome assembly GCF_003227725.1 of Camponotus floridanus. NCBI lineage: Eukaryota > Metazoa > Arthropoda > Insecta > Hymenoptera > Formicidae > Camponotus > Camponotus floridanus. The sequence goes on from NW_020229331.1 coordinate 212,145, forward strand.
TAGAAAACGATTCTATCTAGTCAAAAACAAACCGGGGGCGTAAGAAATTTGAATATTTAGAATGCGACCTTCGCGAAATCGTTCTCTGTATCTCTAAAGCGGGTCTTCATAAAAACTAAGTTCAGTATCCTTCTTTCAAACGAACATACACCTGGGGTATCGTAAACTGCCGCGATCTTTACGCATGTATGGTTACAGTAATAAAGAGAAATGTTGAAGTTTTACGATTTACAGGCCAATGCTCGTAAAGCTAGAATTTCCACACGAATTATATATATGCGCATTTTCCATCGCCGGAATTCGGGATTCCGTCGTTCGGAACTTTCATGAAAATTTAAAAAGAGGTGAATCGAGAAAGAAAGAAAGAAAGAGAGAGAAAGTTATTCCAAAACACTGAACGTACACTGAAGTTTACGTATGTAGAGTATGTATGGCTGGCATAATCTGTCCAGAATCCTCCGATCACAAGACCTTTGTGTCCTCCCTGGATAAAGCGTATATAGTATTTTAATGGTACACGTAAGAAATAAACGCTATAGATGCGATTAAAAATCGAATTCCATTTAAATTGCAAAACAGTGTCTCTAAATGAAAAAATAGCTTCCATTAAATGAATAATATCAGCATCGATGTACACTTGAGATACGAATTTTGTTTTTGAATGAAAAAAAATGTATTATTATATTGTTAATATAATGATACATTTTTTATTATTATTAATACTCATATTAATATATTATTTGATTCGTAATTGAGATTTTTTACCAACACAATTTTAACAAATATTACGTAAAATGCAAAATATTACGTAAAGTATCATACGATTCGCCATCTGAATTTTAATGTGGAGGCAGAAAAAATATAAAAGGGAAGAGAATATACGTAAAGGAGGAATAAAGTTTTAAATAAGATAAAGTTTAGGGTGAAAAAAATGAGATTACACTTTTGCGTAATATATATAAGTTTGAAGTAATAAAAGCAGAAATTATGATATATAAAAAATGGTATTTTTTAATATATATATATTTAATTTTTGCTTACTATCTTTCTCTTTCTCTCTTTTTCTATATGTATATAAAATTTACGCGCTTGTAAAAATTATTATATGTAAAAAATAAAAATAATTGGAAAATCTAATATTAATAAATTAGCAAATATTTCTGTGAAAAAAAAGAGTAGAATTCTTTACATTCTTAAATTCCATCAAAAGAAAATTTCCACAGTTGTTAAAAGAAACAGTCGACATGCCCGGTAGTACTATAAGTCCAATAATGAAAAGAACCATCTCTTTTTGATTTTCTTCTGATACAGAAAACACGCACCCACATTAACAAACAATGATTGGACACGCAAGCGAAATAAATATGGACGAAACGTATTGCTTGATTTTTTCGACATTGACATATAGAACATAGCATCGCGATAAATATTAAGGAATAATGTTTCTAGCTTATGTTGAGAAAATTCATATAAATTTTCGGAAAAAGTGGACGAATCTTTCCGATAATTAGTAAAGAATAGTCTTAACTAATATTAAAAGAAAAAACATGATATCAGCGAGTAAGATATTTAAGAATATTAATTAAAATATTACAACAATATATATTACAAAAACAATGACTTGTTAATCTCTCTCTTACCTTAAAAGTTTTTAAATTTACTTATGACTCTATCTCTCGCTCATCGACGATTGATCTTGTATTATTTCTATACATATCTCATATTAATCTAACCCTTTCTACTATTCATGTATGTATATTTGTTTTTTACATTGTTTTTCACACACAATGTCTATTGGATATAAAAATAAACAAAAAAGTTTCGATTATCTAACACAAATTTCCTCTTTTTTTGTAAACATTGTATTTTTTCAAGAATACGAATGTAAACAAAACATTTCAATCATTTTTCGCGAAATAAACAAGAAATATCCTAATTATTTTACGCTAATGATATTAGGAAAATAATAAGAAATTCGCGCGTTGATAATCATATAATATAGCGTTTTAGTTTTTTCTTTTTACATTAATGTAAGTTTGATTCTGCAGACGAAATATAAATACGTTCAACTCAAACATGGAGGTCATTGCTTCATGAAAATCTCAGTCTATGTTTCAATTGAAGATACAATTCAAAATATAATTATTTCTTACTTCCATATTAATAAATAAAAGGGAGAATATTGTTTGTATGCACTTGTCGCGAGAATAAGAGTGTGACTCACCTGTTCTGGAAGGTGGAAGTAACAGTCCTTGAACCTCCTCGAGGGGCATGGCGTGTCCGTGATGATCCCGGTAATGATGAGAACGGTCTCTCATACCTCCTCCCGACTGCAACAGTCGCGCGCGTTTTCACGACGTTTCTCGCTGAACAGCGACAATCGTTATCAGAGATTAAATTCAGGACCGAAACCGGATGCAGGAGGAGCGAGTCCTGAAGGACCCCTACTAATGATGGGGGACGGTGATTGAGCGTCATCGCCCCGCCGTCGCAATTAAGACATTGCCCAGATCACCAAGATCGGACAAATCGCCAACTTGCATTAGGGCCTCGTCGATTACCGTCTACTCTTGCCCTGTCACAAAAAAACATCTGTTAGATTAAAGGGAATATATATAATTTACGAATATATAAAATAAAATTTAAATTATACATTGATATTTTGCAAAATATTAATTTTAGAAAAGTTAAGACTCTTTAAAATCTTTAGAATAAAAATTGTGTAAAATTTTCAAGTAATACATTCAGTAATTATAATACTTTTATTACGATCAGCTATTAAAAAGAATAAAAATAAGAATCATTTTTATAATTAATATAATTTAATTATAGTTTATATAATTATTAGGTTATATAATTATAAAAATTTGATTTTTGGTCTCTATTAAAATTTTAACGAGAAAGAAGATTCAATGATTCATAATAACTTTTCATATCTCTATTTTATATGGCCACGATTAAGTTAGAAATATTGTAGTAATCGATCGACATTGTCGATGCATTCACGCTGCTTTAAAAATCGAGAAATTAATTTCAAACAATAGTTGCTAAACAATGAAATATCATAATTAGTTTTCCATGTCTGCATTACAATGAAACGCGAGAGAACAAAGAAACCTCCTTTCGGCTTAAATTGTCTGGTTTGTCATTTATCTAGCTTTATACGTGTACTTAAGTTTCGTGGTCGATGTACTCTGCCTGTTCATAACGGAATACAGTGTATTGTATACGAGGATTGTTGCCAAAGTAACGAATAGTAGAGAATATTAAGAACAATAAACTTAGAATTTTTCTTATCTCTCTTCAATGAAAAGACTATACTGATTACATAGTTTTATTATATATTACCTTTTCACTTTTTAATACAATCTTTGATTTATAAAAAATATTAAATATTAAATTTAAAGTGTGAAGAGAAACAAACTCCTCAATAAGCGTATAAATTTTTGTTTAAAGTTTATCTTTTGATTAGTGCTATTTAAATCCTCTATTTTAATTCCTCTTTCTCTCTCTATTCTTCTCTCTTCCTCTCCTTCCCTTCTTCTCTCTCTCTCTCTCTCTTTTACAAATTAATTATACAGTTTCTTAAATCTGTGTTATAGAAGCTTCATATTTTATGCTCTCTGCCTGCGTTACGTACACATATGCAAGCATTAAAGTTTGCGCGTACCTCGTATTTGCTTATGACACACATACGTGCGTGTAGTATCATAGATCGATAACCAACGTGTCTCGGTTAGTGGGTCTAGTTCGCAAGAATTATATAGTTGTTATATAGACATGCGATTCACCACTCGATTGTGTTTTCTAACCGCGACGTTATCACGTCGTATATACGTGATACTTATTTTTTTCCTTTTTTTTTTGCGCAACTTTCTCTTCCTATACTGTCGTCGTGAATGAGTCACTGATTACCGTGGAAAATATAAGTAGTTCAGCACACAGTAGAGAAATATTCGAACAGTGTTATAGTAATCATCGTTTCAAAGCAAGCAAATTACGATTTTCATTTATTAACCTCTAATAACTTGAATTTTTAGTAGCCTTTTTAATTCTTAATAACTTTAAATTCTAAATTAATTACATAATTCATTTATATGATACAAATATGTAAAAGTTACTATTGATTTTTATCATCATTCATATGTAAATTCTGAAGGAGATTTTTAAGAATTGTATTTTGCAATCAAAACACTATTTTAAAATGATGTACTTTTTTAATTGTATAAAAAAATTGCATTTTATGAAATATTATTATAGTGTTAAATATATTAAAGATATATCAAAAATATTAATTAAATTAAAAATTATAAATTTTTATGATATTATTATTATAAAACACATAATATTATTATAAAAATTTCTTATAATATTTAGAAATAATATAATTATCCAATTTCTACATGGCATTATTTGGATAGAGTAATATAAAAATATTTTCTATAATGGTAATTATTATGAAAATAATTGGAACTTCACACAGTAACTCTCTATTATCTAATTAATCAAAAAATTACGTAGATTGATGCGAAACTCATTGCTTACATAAATCACTTTCGGCGAACGTAGTTTAGCGTGGTCTTTCTTTGTCTGTTCAACGGAGGCTATTTATCAAAGTGCCTTCGAAAAATTTCTGGAAACGAAACAGCGGCGTCTGCAACCCCTAATCTAAGTTATATCCCTCTTCTATATCTATACCTATCATAAAAAAAGTTTTCTGGAAGAGAGAGTAATAATTTATCATCCACTCATATACATTAATTTAGATGAAAGTATAGGTAATTACACGATAAGGTTACGATAAATATACTATCAGACATATCTTCTCAATGGCGATAATAAAAAAATATATATTTTCAATTTATAACCTTCTTCAAAAATTCTTAATAAATTTTTTCATGTATGTTTATAAATGCAAATACAAAGTAGAATCTCTTTTTGTACCAAGTTTAATCTATGAGAAAACTTTGAATAAATTGATTTATTTGATATATATTGATTTATTTTTTACTTTAATATTATTAAATTCTTTTATCTTTACTACTATTTTTAATCATATCACAGATCTAATGTAATTTCGTAGCAAAAAAAATGTTAGAAAATATAATATAGTTTTATAAAGAATTAAATGAAATAGACATGCAAATTAACCATCATGCGAAATATATAGCTTTGAAATCGTTAATTAAAATTTGTCTGACATATGATGATATCTTTAAAGGGCATCGTGTTAAAAACACTTGCGTGTTAAAAGATACTGAAAGAGATAAAAAAATATTTTGTCATAATTGTAGAAAAATTAAATGTAAGAGACTTATTGAATTAGCAACATATCAGCAACTTCTATTGCTTTTTGTAGATAAAGAAATTGCTTTTAACAACTGCTTCGAAAGAATTTAATTTTTAATACATGAATTGATCCGCTGTTGTATTATAAACTGCATAAAAGTTGTCGCCTATAGTACTCGTTACTCAATAAGTTTGACTATCCGAATATTTTTAATCTTATCATAAACCGTTGATTCTGTGTTTTAATTAAAGAAAAATCGATTGTATTTAACATGAAAATAGACCTTTTTTTACTAAAGATCCAGCATCAAAAGAACTTAAAATCAATTTAAAATCTAAATGTTATTTATTTGAGAAAAATGTGTACATTAATGAAATTGAACATTAAGTTTTTTAATTAATTGATTGAAACAAAAATAATAGACTGATGATATTTTCAATTTTAGAAATGATTTTTTTAATTTTTCGTTTAAAGAACTTTTAAGTTCTTTATATAATCAATACGCATTAAATTCTATACGATTTATCGTTGATTTTATAAATTCAATAAATTTATTTATAAAGTCAACTATTTGTTACTTTTACAATATCCAAAACTGCGACTATTCAGATTTTAAAAAATTTAAGCAAAAATGATATCAGGAAATAATCAATTTTTGTTTGTTTTCTTTTATAATACATATTGCTTAATTTATCTATATTATTTTACTATAAATTTAAATTTAAACTATCATCTTCAACGTCTAAAAATATTCAAACTATTTAAAATTTGAACTCGAAGTTTGACCTATTTTATTAGGTCTGGAAAATTCCAAGCTTGAGAGATAAAGATCTACTTACAAATTATATCTTTCAGTATTCATGATGTTTTGTGTTTGATTAATTTAGTCAATAGCAAAAGGTTCCAATGACATTTGTCTCACTTTCACTTAACGTGAAACATTTCTTACGCATAATAAATTTATCAAATAGTCATTTAAAATACATAGATAATTTTTTCTACTTTAATTCTTTTATTATTTATTGTAATATATATAGAATAATATAATAATATATAATTTAATCCTCTCTCTCTCTTTTTTTCTCTCTCTCTCTCTTTCGCTCTCTCTCCTTCACGTGAAGCGTCACTTAGTTTTCTTTTTTTTTATAGTTTGACGAAAGGTGGATAAGATGTTAAGAAATACAATATGGGAACTTGTCGGACATAATAATGTTAAAGTTCGAGTATTATACGTCAAATAAATAAAAAAGAAAGAAACAATCTCAATAAAAGCGAATAGATAGGCTAATATTTAAGGAAAATAAGCATTAAAATTTATTTCATGCATATGTAATACAAATTAAATTAATGCAAGTTCAAAAAGACGAAAAGCAAATTTTTATAACATGAAAATATAACTAATTTTATTTATATTAAACTTTTTTATGTTTAATCATTCATTAATTCATTAGTTTTCAGTTATTTTAATCAAGATATTATATTTATTTCTTATTGCTAAATGTACATTTTTTTCTGCAAATGTTAATTTATAATTGTTATATCGTGATTATTTTAATTTTAAGGTCCTTAAAAGTGAATATAAAATTAAAATATCAAAGTCAATTTGATTAACGTTAGTTAATTTTATAACGTTAGTCAATTTGATAACGTTAGTTTAAAAAAATTTTTAATCACTGTTACACAAGCGGAGAAAACGTTAACTCTAAACATCTATTGTTTTAATATTGTATAATTGCATTTAATATTATATAATTGTATCATTGCAATCTAAAATTTTTCAAATCATCGCTATATAATTATGTTTATAAATAATTCCATCATGCATTTTAACAGTTAATTTTTCGAACTTTACTGTAATAATAGTTTGAACTGATATAAGAGAATATTGATATATTTTCTTTTTACTCAATTTTATGATAATTAAAAATGATTCATTAAAAAAAATAGATATTCAAGAACCACTGAGGCGAATATACATACTTATACATACATGTACATATTTTCGTGTTGTCGCGTGATATCTGCTCTTTCTTGCACACTTTATCGCGTGCATGTAGTATTTTACGGTTACTCATGTCAATTTAATTATGTCGATATTTGATTAGCAAATTTTGCTAATGTTTTAGTTCTTATTTCACGTGAAATAACATGCTTTCAATGATTTTATGGAGATTTTACAAGAAAATTACTTAATTGTTAATTAAATAAAATTGAAAAAATTTTGATTTTGAAAAAAGAATCCACACAATAGATCAAATTTCTCAATTATTATTTCTCTTTAAGATTTTTTAAATCTTTTTTTAAATGTAGGCTATGTGAATTTTTATACAAAAAAAATATAGGAAAAAAATTAATATATTTAATTTTTTTATTTAATTTTCGTGCAAAAAATAAAAGAACAAAATTCAAATTTTGAGAGATTTCGCATTAGAAGTTAAATTAACCTGCATAAAAAATTGATATATTGCATATATTATTATTGCACATTTAATAGCCAAATGTTTTCAACATAAAAATAATCAAAGATTTCCAATTTCCAACAACGACGCAAAATTACTATAAGCTGAAGTTATCTTCGCAAAAATTCTTTTGCACAATGCTCGTTATCATATTTTCCAAGAGCATATTATACGGTGGGGAGGATAATTACGTACATGCAATTATGTACTTCGCGTATTCTTTGTGTGAAGCACCAAAGCTCCAAATTAATGCGGAAAGTAGGCTAATCCGTGGCTTGATATTTTAGACTACAACGAATGTAGTCGACAAGAAAATGAAACAAGCGGAGAACAAAAAGGACAAGAGCAATCACTTCGTTATTTCGAGCGAATGCAAAGAAGATGTACTCTTTCCTTTTTTTTAACAATAAGACTTGGTAAACAGCGGCGTGAAATAGAGATATCCGATGAAGGATTAGAAGAGAGAGAGTTCAAGATGAAGTGTTTGTTACTTCATTATAAGCGAGAACAATGTAAATATCCGGTGAAAAATCAATACATAATTAGCGAATATTACTAAGATGCATAAAGCGAAAATGGGTGACAGATGAAGGCAAATAACGAAAACGCGTGAAAATATACTGAAGTTGAAAAGAGAAGTTATTCATGCGAGTATAACCAAATATTTTCCTAGTGTTAATGTCACTTTCGTATTTTTTTTCATTTTGCGTAAACTCACTCGTCACATAAAATTGATAGACATATCAATATGTAAACACGAATATGAAATAAAAGTATCCATAAAAGGTATTCTTATAAAATTTGCTGATTATTAAATTTTAAATTATAAAATTTTACCACAAATTTATAAAAAATAAACTGTACCACCCAATCTTCAGTAAAACAAATACCAGTTAATTAAAAATCCAAAATTTTAAATTTAGAAAACGTTTTTATTTAATTTGTTATAAAAGATTGCTAGACTATCAATAACTAAATAATAACAATAATTAAATAATTAAATAATTAATGCGTAATAAAATTAATCATGGTTGATAATAACTGTGATTGAAATACAGAAACAATAAGTAATATTGCTAGAACGTGAATTACTAGATTCAATATACACACAAAAAATGCACACTATGATGCGATCAAAAAGCTATTGTTTTCTCTCGACAAGTTATTCAGCATTAATTATCTTCTTCAATGCAAATAAGTAATAAGAGGAGCGAGATATTGTCAGTCTTCGCACGTTGTTTCTTTTTATAAACGATTCAGCTTGGCGTGAGTCATGAGAAAAAACGTTTTATCATGCTGTTTCGGCACAATCTAATAATCATATGGAGATACATGTGCATACACTAGAGATTAGGATGGTCGATATTATAGAAGCGCGAATAATTTATCTTATCCAAGTATCTAAGCCCTGGCATCTTCACACTTTACCTATGCACCTGCAGCGTGTCGTGTGTTTTCTCATATGAGTTCCTCATAATCTTTTCTCTCTCGGAAGAAGATAAAAACGGCAAAAAGTTGCCGAGCTTCTAAAAGAGTCATATTCCTCGCATGAGCAAAAATGCTTAGCACTTTTTCTTATCTTTGCGTTAAGCGTAAACAGTAATTTGGAGAACAACTTTATGTTTATCTAAACTGATGCTAATCCCATGAATAATGGATCGAAACAACAATATTTCAATCTTCTTACGCTCGACCATTACATAAACGGTTAGTATAGTCGCGATGCATACTATATTATAAATTAACTCGGAATCGATCTTGAAACGCGACTTAAAGTGACCTGTTAAAGGGATCAAAGTATTTACAGGATTGTCGCGAATATTTCATGGATATTATAGTACAAATTACTCAACTCGTATGTATCGGTCAATCCTGCTAATCGCCAATCGAGATAGTCAACGACGGCCAATCAAGATCATCCCCTTTACGAGATATAGATAAATAGTACATATTCGAGGCGTACCTGTTGCAAAAGGAACCCACAAGGTGGTCCCAGCAAGCGCGATGCTCCTAGAATCCGTCCTCAAGATTGTCGAGGCTGACTAATCCTCGCTGTTTCTCCTCGTCCCTCGGACACGACGGCGCAGGGGACTCCGGACGATGATAAGATCGCGTGCTAGCTGCTCGACGATCGCGATTCCGATTCACGACGCGGCATCGATTCGCTCGTTGTGTTTTAGCGAACAGGCGATCGGCTCCACGTCAGCTCCGTCACAATCGGCGCGGAAAACAGCACGCGTGCGAACGACGGTCCGAAACCGCGCTTCCTGCCTGACCTCGTCTCGAACGATAACGACGACGCGATAATTTGCACGTCGCGTATTCGCGCGCGTGCAAAATCAACACGTGTGTGGCAAGACGCGTCTCGTGACAGCGAGCCTCTTCTTCCACACGTGCGTACACGTGTGTACCGTCTGTCCGCTGGCAATTCTCGCGCGATGACAGTCTTCTGGAGCCGTACGTCGGAGAAGGGGATTTATGGAGAGGTGATTGTCGTTGATTGTCGTATGTTGACGGCCGTTGATGACCGGAGAACCGGACAAATGCAGCGGCTCCAATCGGCTCTGTCTTTTCTTCCACGGCCACGGAGGGAAGTTGTCCTGCGGCGCGACGGACGTGTCTGTGACAGGAGGTGTAACACGCGCGCCTCGGCGCACCGCGCACGTACCGGCACGCAGCCCAGCACGACCAAGGGTGGCGCAAACTGGGACTCGACTACTCGATTCTGCAACTGTCAACGTTAACTTGTTATTAGATGTGTCATTTTCATCGATGATTTATTTGTATAATTACTTTTATAACTACATGGCTTAATTAATAATAATGATCATAATGTGAGGTAAAATGAGAAGAGGATAACAATGAAACAGACACTTGTAAAATTGTATCGTAACCAAGTAATAGATTATATAAGTGAATCCTTGTGAAGAAGTGAAATAATATGTTTTAAAAAAGTAAAGAAAATTCTCGAGAAATAAAAGAAAGAAAAAAGAGAAAATTATAAAATAAAAAACATAATTATCATAAAATTGATTTTATTTGCAGAATTAAAAGAGCAGAAGCGAATTGTCGACATGCTTTTTCTATTCTTCTCGCCTTGCAATAAATGCAAATAATCTGCTCTTTTGAAGAGAAAATAGACACCCGGGATGTATACGGCACTTTCAACCCCTAACGAGGGTCACGGTACGAGGTTATATGCTAAATCTATGTAGACAGGCTTGCCAACTTCTTGATGATTCCACGATGGCAGAATCATTCGGTATAATACCAACCCTCGCAAGGTGGTTGCAACCGCTCAATCTGTCTGGCAATAAACTGACCGATGTGTGAGATACACTGATTATAGATCGCTTTTGTGTGACGCCGTTTTACTTTATTACTTGAACACGAGAGTACACAGCAAACATGTGACGTCATACCGTCGTTACATTCCGTGCAACGCTTCCGCTTATCGATATGGTTTGAATTATCGATCGTCAACGAGGTCGAAACGCAGACATAGAGCCCATCTAGAGACCTCGACAGTTTCGAACTAAAGTTTATTCTATGTCGCAGCCTTGATTGACGATGCGAGAGAATGTCGCCCGTCTTATACAATTGTTGCTTTATATATTTCTCGGCGCTTCAAAGTAAAATTCACTGAGAAATATGTCGTACTGATGCCGTAATAATGATGAATTTACAATATAAGTTGCGCACATAAATGTATCTCTACTTCTTTTCTCGTTTATATATATCGTACTGTTATTGTAATTTCCAATTATTTTAGATATTAATAATATATAATGAGTTTTAGAGATATCGCGGATTTAATTTTTATTTTTTTAATGAAACAATAATGTAGATTCAAAAATAATCAAGTTAATTCACTTTATTTCTTTTGTATTATATATATGTGCGTATATCAATATTGTATATCGATACGTCGTTTAAAATTATTTATAAATTATTAAAATATTTAAAAAATCTTGTTATTAACAATACTTTAGCACTTTATTTTAGAGAGCAACGATATATCGTGAAGAAATGGATTTTTAAAAATATTCCAGAAAATAAAATTTTATTAATTTTGCCTAGTTTGTTTAATATAAAAAAATTTCAACTTTAAACATAAAATCCGTTGAATCTATGAAAATTTATATTGAAATATTGAATGAGAGCGAAATTGGGTCACAATAACACTGAATAATAATAGATAATGGCGTTGTGAGGTCATATATTAATCCATCAAGATTCAGTCTCAATTTCGATCAGATGGAAAGTTGACGTAAAGACATTCGCTCGATATGTTCAAAGCAATTTTATCGATTTTATCAATTCGATATATACATATATACGCAATAAATATAGATTAAGTAGCGCCATATAATTGTACAGTTTATATAATTAATATATTATAAAATAATATAATAAAATTATCTTAAGTCTTACTTTTACAAAACAGAAATTGTTATAAAGATTTGGTATCAAAGCTTATCAAAGTCTTCAATCAATATTTTTGAAAACATACATTTTTTTAAAGATGCCTTGAAAATTAGTTTTTAATTGTGGAAAAATTCTATTTAAAATTTTAACAAAGTTCTACGACTCTTACTTAAAATTCTCGCGACTTTTCCGCGTTATTTTATTGCAAAGAACACTGTACATTGGAGAGTCAAAACTCTAATAGTTACTTCATAGTAAAGTTACAATTTACTTATCAGAAAGGTCTACGTTTACTGTCGCTCTGCTTACGTAATTGACAACATAAGTATACGCTTGCGAAGTATAGTCAATGCGTAGAATGTTGTCATTAACCGTGCGCTTTAGATGATGATTCATCTAAATATGTCGCCAATAATGCGCCATATGTAATAATATTACGATCAATCACACGATTGCAATCAATTCGTTGAGCAAAACATCAGCTAGGTCATCAACAATGTAGAAAATCGTTACGTATGAGCATATGACGTCGTAGTAACATCGTAAATGCAGGAGGATCGTTACAATGCAATATCATATAATAATAACATGCGACGATTTTTTCGATTATGATACAAGAATATATCGACGAAATTCCGTCCCATGTTTGTTTCGCTGATTGAACATCCGCTAAAAAATCAGATCATGAGGTTCACGAATATTTCATTTCGCGCTTTCAAGGCCGCGAAAAGGTTGCCCAGTGATATTACATCGACCAAGAAAATGTACTTTTGTCATACATTTCTTGCCAAGCATATTTGTCGACCGAAATCCACGGTATTGTCTAAAAGAAGCTTTACATATCTCTTTCGCGATTTTTTCAATTAAACATAATTGTTTCATAAGTTGATCAAATATAAAATGCACCGAAAAGATATTATTTATCAAGTCTATTTTAAACGATTTATAAATTCGCGACAAAATTCAGAACTTTTATTAATAATTATATGCATCATAATAAAGAAAATATGACTTGAAAAAAGTGAAACAGTTATAACTATATAAAGAACATTTCTGGACATATGTTTATTGTAACATTTTTACTTAAAATTTCCAAATGTGCTCATTTGTTATAATGTATATTTGTTAATATAATATATATCAATGTATGCTTGATTGTGCAGAAACTTTGCAATAAATGATAATATTTGTGTTACATTGAATCATGTGCATTATTAATTGAAAAACAAATAATATTTGCAAATCTCATACATAATTAACATATATTATGTACATATGAAATTATGCACATATAAATTATGTACATTGAAATCATCACTCATTTATATGTGTATTTATGTATATAGGGTGTTTGATAAAAATTGAACGTTCGTGAACGGATAAAGCACAGTAAATTGAAATAGAAAAGTCCTTTACCATTTTGCAATTTTTACAATAATTATTGAAATGTTAATTAAAAAGAACTGGCAAATGAACGCTTGTTTCATATAGATCATAAGTATGTTAGTGGTGAGTGTTATATGCAAACGAAAAGTTTGGCCTTGTCTTATCCATAGACATATAATATATCTTATCCGATATATCTTATCCGATAGTCTTATTCGACTTTTGTCTTTTCGTTATCGTATTGTTATTGAGACAACTAGACCACACATCCCACGTCAACTATTTGCCCTTTTAAATCTTTTTTAATTAATATTTTAATAATTATTGTAAAAATTGCAAAATGATAAAGAACTTTTCTGTTCAATTTATCCGCTTTTCTGTACCCGCTCACGAACGTTGCTCAAACCTTTATCAAACACCCTGTATATGCATATAAGCTAATAAGGCTGAATATAAATAAAATAATGTAAAAATGTAATTTGCGATTATTTTTTTACAAAACTTATTATGATATCCTGTAATTTAATAATTATTAGTATTTATTTAATAATTAATAAATTCTTTCTTCAATTTATATTATTTAAACAATATAAATTATTTTAATAATAAGTTTTTTTACGATAATTTTATAAATGTGTATAATAGATACACATATTACTTATTGTATTTATATTTTTTATAATAGATACACATATTACTTATTGTATTTATATTTTTTTTTAAATAGATATATTACTTAGTATCTTTTTAATTATATTATTTTTTTAATATTAGTATTCTTATTAATACATTTACATAATTATTCATATATTATTATATATCATAAATATCTAATTAAATAATAAAAAGGAGACATCAAATGTAATATATATATATATATATATATATATATATATATACATATTTTTACATATTGATAAAATGGTATTATCTTGCTGAAAAATTGCAAAAACTTTTTAATGTAAAAGAATTTACAGTAATATAAATTCACTTATTTAATAACTTATAACATTTTTGAAAATTTTATTACACATCTACAAACAATGTCTAGAGATTTGTGTTTTGATTAAAATAATGCCACGCGTGACAGTGTAAAATTAGAAAAATAAAGCACAAAATCAAGATATGTCTTGTTAAGATATAAAAGATAAATACAATGCACTAAATACATTCGATCTCACCTCGATAAGGCTGCAATTATTATCTTTGCGAAACATGGAAAGAATTAATTTCACAGAGAAAAAATAGCGTGCCTCGTTAATTTTCTAGATGCAATCGCTATCACATATAAAGATAGATATGTTATTAATTAAACAAATTATATCATAATTATATCAAATTATTGCATAATTCGAATATATAATGTTAAATTCGTTAATAGAAAATTAAAAAAATATATATATTAAAATTGTATTATGGCATGGCATATCATTATAATATATAGTATAATCACGTACTTACTATGATTAATCTTGAACAATACGGGCTATTTCCTATTATTTATAATAATTTAAAAATATATTCAAATAAAAAATTATTGCTTCAAGCACATAACACACACACAGATATACATATATATAGATACATATAAGTCATGATTGATAAGAAATTTTTTTCAAGATGTTGAAAATTTTAAAATTATTAATATTTTTCTAATCCCGATGATCTTGAAATCTTGCCTCCAGTCGTTTCATCAGATCGCTATTTTATGATCTTGTAAATATGTATTAAAATAAAATATAGATATAAAATTTTAAAAATATATTTTTCATTTATAATTATATAAAATGCAATACTCATGGTGAAATCGATCTTTTATTTTACTTTACGTTACTATATGTGACTATGATGAATAATCACACACAACGTACTTATATACAGCATTGCTTTTTAAGTGTCGCAATTGCAAATTGCTAGTGCACTAATTATCGAAATCATCGAAATCATTAATTCTAGTTTTATGAGAGAGAATCGATACTTTTATATATCGATACTTTATATATAAAATCGTACGTATTTTATCATCCGTGTATATATTTATATAAATATATTAATATTAATAAATATACCGTTAGACAGTTTAACCTCTGCTCAATACATGTAAAAAAATATAAATGCCGACTATAGAGAAGCATTGTGCGTTTGTTCATTGGACGCAAAAAGTTGCACACTTTATAATAACATATATAATTCATTATATTTTATAAACGTTGATTAGAAGTATTTAAAGCTATACGAATATTTAGTAATTTATGTGCGTTCTTAAAAACTTTTATTGCCAAAGCAGCAAAGTACGTATTTCTAGAATTTTGCAAAAAGCTAATCTTAATATAGCAGTATCTTTCTTTCTCCCTTTATTGCATGGGAGCAAAATTATATACTGGATATTTTGGTGCGAAACGATTAGACAGGCCATAAACATATTCTGATTCCCCGCGTTCGCGAAGATTTTTAGCCCCGATTAATGACTCCTCATAAGATGGTGGAGCTGAAAAACAAATTAACAGAAATTATTTTTATGAATATTAAATTGCGATTTCTTAGAAAACAAAACTTTATGATAAAAATGTATTTTATAAACGTTCAGTCTTTAAATTTTATTATTCCACTGTATACTATTCAATGTCTCTTTTATATCGGAAAATATAAATTATTGCCGATCTTACGTAAATTTGGATACAAATTGGATTCTGGCAATGGAGGTAGCGTAGTATTTGCCGAAGGTACTACGAAACCAGCTTCAGGTGATTTCATTGAATAATCGCCATCCGTTTCAACAGGCGGAGCACTTGGAGCATGGTAAGTAGCGAGCGGAATTGTTCCCACGAAAATAAGCGTATTGGCGGATAAATTTCGATGGTACCTGCAAAGTATAAAAATATTGGAAAGTATGAGATATCTAAAACAAAAAGATATAAGGAATTAAAATTATTTTATAAAAAATTATTTTATAAATTATGTAATTCACACATATACACTCGTCAACAATTTCATATCCAAATTTCGCATAAATAATTTTCCAGTTCTTAGGTAGAGTTATCCTTATTTAAAGTTATGCAAAATGTTGACATGACATTATTTATATAATTTGTTGAGTATAAAAAACAAATGTAAAAAAAATTAATTAAATTTATGGAAAAGATAAACTAACCATCCTTCGACACATGCTGTAACTTTTAAATTATATTCAAGATCGATAATGTGGCAATTAGCAAGATTCGATGGTGGAAGAGGCGGAATGTCCAAATATTGCTCGTAATCGGCGATTCCACCCCCCTCAACTGGTCCTTTGCTGACTTCTGTCACTACAATTTCCTCCTCTTTGGTGTCTGTATGTGGTGTAGTAGCGCGAAAAGTCACAATCTGAACTTCATGATATGTTA
Organism: Camponotus floridanus; assembly: GCF_003227725.1. Taxonomy (NCBI): domain Eukaryota; kingdom Metazoa; phylum Arthropoda; class Insecta; order Hymenoptera; family Formicidae; genus Camponotus; species Camponotus floridanus. The sequence continues at coordinate 229,091 of NW_020229331.1, forward strand.
TTACTTCTTAACAAAAAAACGCACTAAACTTTAAGACATTATTGAAGTATATTGTTGAGTTCTAGTGTATCAAAATCTGAATTATTGTTACATACCTTACAGAGGACGAGCTTAATGCTGTTTACAATAATGTTTGAATGATTTTCCACATTTATTTTTATCGGCATTGATTGGCCAGGCACATATCCTCGAACTGGTAATGAAAAGTTTACGGTTAAAGGTGGCGTGCCACAGCATAAGCAACAAAATGTCTTGGTCATTTCTTCTCTTACAGGTTCCTGAAAATGCGATTACATTTGCTGTGATTATTGCTATATTCATATTAGTGGAGATTTATTCTAATTTTCTACAAGTGCAATAAAGAATTAGATTCTTCTTAGAAATAAATGTAATTATAATAGTACAAGCCTTATACATGTATAAAAGTATAACGTATGATTATAATTATTTTTCTCCTAAATTTTTTAAGTTCAATAAATTTTTTTAAGGAATGAGATTTCTTAGATTCTTAGATTAATGATATTTAATGATTACATGATATTAAATAATATGAAATAATTATGATATGTATTTAATTTAAACATATCTAATATAAAAAAAATTGATACAAACAGCCGCTCTTGGTTCTTGATTTAAATCCAAGGGCTCAATTACTGTAAAAGGACTCTTAACGTCTTGATCGAATTTCCAAGGCCGATCCAAAGTAGCTTTGACGATATATCGAATGTATCCAAAGTCAGATTCGAAGCTGGTTGGTAAGTTTGTTGGTAAAGAACATGTAAATGGAAATTTGTGTTCTCCTGATTGTATTTCAATTTCTCCACCTAACAAAAGAACATTTATGTAAGGCAATAGAATAAAAATTGAGGAAGAATATTAAAGAAATTATTTGCTTGATTTTTATTAAGAAAAAAGTTTTGATTATATATGATAAATAATCTGACCTTACCCGAGGACGATCCAATCAAATAATATTTCGTTTCGAAATATTCTTCATGCGCCGTAACAGTTTGAGTTTCATCTCGATATTGTCCCTTCTCATCCATCTCTTGTTTGTCAGTCGTCCAACGAGTATTCGCTTCCCCTTTTATTTTCACACTTATACCTGTGTGGAAGAGATGACAAATGTTATAAATATAGAAAAGAATATTTCTTCATATCATATTAATTTCTTCTTTTCTTAATTTTTTTCATTAGTTTGCTCCAAAAACATAATTTGTATATGAAATTATTTTATTCATTTCTGCTTTATCCTTTTTAATATAAAAAAATCAAGATGTAAACATAAATTCTTGTCTTTAAGTATTCAACCATATACAATCTCTTCATATATTTGATGTAATATATTTTAGCAATACAAAACAATGCAGAAGGCGAGAAAGAATCGGACCAACGCGAAAGTACGTGCATATGTGATTGTTCTATAATTAATTCTCTCTCACATGTGCAAGAATAGAAAAGATCGCGCGAGGAATGTAACAGACAAAGGAGATGTATTATATTGTAATATAATATATTTCAAATCATTGCTTTTTTTAATGGTGAAAGGTAAAAGTTAATAAAAACAAAAATCTTAGTCAATCTTAGTAAAATAAAACAAAAATCTTTTTTACAAATACATGATTTGATTGTTTATGATAGTTATTATAATCGAAATGTTTATATTGTTTTTGATTATTTGTATTATTTTTGCATTACCTTAGAATGTTAATGATTAATAATACAGAAATCATAAATAATAAATAATATATCAAAATAAGATCTATGATATAATAATTATACATAATTGCATATATTCATGTAATTTTTATTATAAATTAGTAATTTTTGTTAATAAATTAGTGATATTAAAAATATTAAAAATATTAAAGAATTTACTACTAAACTCCAAAGGCAAATGAAAGTCACAAACTAATCATGTCAACAATAAACACCTGTTCGTAATTCATAAGTCGCACTTATTATACATCATATAAATTAAACAATAATATATTTTAACAAACATATTTTGAATAACATAACTATAAATATTCTTTATTATTTCTCTCAATAGCCAAATAAAAAAATTCAATTTAAAATGCAATAAATTATATTGAAATAAAAGAAGTGCGACGGAAGCTGAATTAATAGATTTAGCAGAAATGTTAAAAAAAAATAAAATTTATAACAAACAACTCATGTATAGTCAATATTACATCCTAAATACAATATTAATAATAATATTACATCCTAAAAGTTAATAATTTACTTTGAATCATATAATGTATAATCATATTTTGTATAATATAAAAATTAGACTCACCGCGAATTTTCTTTGTTTTGTCCAGGACGATGATGATGTTACCTGTCACAGTTTGTCCCGGATAATACGTACTCCATTGATTGTCAAATACTATCCGAAAGTCTTTGAGACCCATATTGATTGATTTGTCTCACTTTTCCGGTTTTTCCTGTTTTCAAGTCTCCGATTACTCCATTTGCGTTGCGTATTTACCGATGATTCAACATATTATACTGATGCTACAGCCTTGTTACGCCGCTTGTGTCCCTCACGCTATATTGAGCTACTCGTGGGAGTCAGAAACGTTAGTATACCATCTGCTTTGCGCAGGCGATTGGTGACGTGTCCGCATCAACTTTGCAGTCGACAGGACCGTCTTTATTCTAAACCGCGCAGGCAACTGACAGGGTACCAGACGACAATGCAAAATTTAATTTCCTACTCTAAAAGCTTGAATATTGAGCCTTGATTTGGCTTTGATTTTTCAATTATTTGTAAATTTATACAATGTAATTTATTATTTGCATATTCCAGATCTAATGGATTATGATTTCCTATGAATTCTCTAAATATTTGTCGCAAGATTTCAATTTTTAACATTAAATATTTCTAAGATTAATCAATGAAGTGTACAAATCGGCTGTCTGTATGTAATATATATGTATTGTATGTATTATAATTAAAGTTAAATAAAAAACAACTTTAAATTTTATTTGATTCAAAAAATAATGTCTCGTTTAATTTAAATTTAAATTAAAATTGATTATAAATCAAATTTAAAGTGTCATCTTCCTTCGATCATATTGCGCAATGCCAACATTGGATAACCATTGACCTAGACGCAACGCAATTTACACGTCAAAAGATAAATTAACTAGCAATGCATAAATTAATTAGTGAATCGCAGTTTTTATTTAAATGTACTCTATTTATATATTTACTTGGTGTTTCTACTCATAAATTCTTAATTCATTTATATTGATGTATTGCTATAATTTGCATGAAATTAACAACCTGTTGAGAAACACTTTCAGTTCTTACCAGAAATGGCGCAATTTATTGACAAACTAATAAATCGACCATCATTAAATTTCGAATTTGTTAGCAATTATTTGATAATTTGTCATGGATGATCATTATCATAATTTCATAAAAGAATGTTGCGGAAATATTAATACATGAAATGGCACATTCATATTGTATTTCATCGAAATTTATTGTAGTACATATGTCGTTCGGCATATTTTCAAAATTGGATCCAAAGGCGAACGTAGCACGATAAAAACACGATGTCACGTCCATGCCAACCATTGAACATCATAGAATGGCAATACGGTCGTAAAGTTCATACGTTCGCGTTGAAATTTAAAGTTAAGTTGCACATCAACATACAATTTATACATGCCATCCATAATGTCATCATTTTGAGTCTAATCGAAAATGTAGAACTCCTGAAACTAAAAATATCATACAAATAATAAGAACCTCATTGGAGAATAATTTAACGATTTTTTTTGTTTATTCGCTATAAGATTGATATGATTCTCTTGTTTTATTCTTTTTCTTTAAACCACATGATTATTCATTTAAATATAGATTTATAAATGTAAAATTTAAATATATAGGTTCTTAATAATTCTTAATGCTCTCGTTGTAGACAAATGCTTTTTTTATTTTTCCTGCTTTAAATTCTGACTTAATATTTATTAATCGATAATTTAAAAGAAAACTGTAGCATGACTAAATGTACTAGTTTAGGCTCTATAAATGCACTAGATATTATTTGTCAATATTTCCGTAGTTCTACTCGACATTCATACATAGCAATAAACTCCTTTTTCATATTGGTTTATTAATACAGTTTTAAATTATCTGTATTGTGATCTATATTACATTAACACAACACGTATTATTTTAATCTTGTTTTCAATAAGAAAATATTATTTCATATCTAGGCCAGGTTGCACCAACATTATTTTAGATTTAAGCGAGACTTAAATATATATATATATATATATATATATATATATATATATATATCTTTCTAAATAAATAAATAAAGACAGAGACATATTTAAGTTTCGCTTTTAAGCTTTTTGGCTTTAGCCAAAATATACATTGATGCAATGAAACCATAGATATTAATAACTGTTAGAGAAATATTTTATCTAATATTTTATTTTAGTATAGGAATATTCCAGTGAATTTTTTTATTTTAAGATTATTTCTTTTAATATTTTATATATTCTTTAAATATATTCTTTATAAATATTTTTAAATATTCTTTATAAATATTTTATATATTCTTTAAATATTTTATTTAAAATTGAAATTTGTTCTATATCTGAAGAGTTTCAAAATATACAAAGTCATTAAAAATTATAGTCTTAATTAATAAATTCTTCACTTTAATTAATAAATTCTAAAATGTAAGTTTTATAAAAAAATTTTTCTAGGAATTAATCTTTATCTGAAGAATTTTTTGTAAAATACATATTTTAGAAAAATGTGATAATTTTTATTGAATCAGCCTATATGCTATATATGTGTACGAAAACTCTCATATATATTATGTATGTGAGAGAATAATAAATCGAGATCGATTATATTCTATATAAAACATAAAGGAAAGAAAAAAATTTTCCAAAATTGAGACTAGGATTTGACGAAGATCGAGAGAGACCAATCGTATTTACTTGTATTGATCTGTAAATTGATCAGTTAAATCTCGAATTGCATTTACGGATCACCCCCGCAGGACTACTCTATTTCATCTCGCGAACCGTTGCATTCTTCCAGTGACGCTGTCGGTGGTTTCCTCATCGTCGGTGGCGGCACGTCATCCTCTCCGCGCAAGCTCCGCTCCACCGGAGGGCTATTGATCCGCGCGCATTTCGGCCGACGATCGGAAGGTAGAGTGCCGCGGACGACGGGCCGCACGCCGCCCGTAAATATTCGTTCGGTGCACTGTGACCAGATCTAAAGGCGGAAAAGGCATCCCTTTAGCGCTCAGGTAGTGGCCGAAGATGGTCAGTGGAGTGACGGAGGGTGGACCCCTCATTCGACCTGTCGAGCCCGGTAAGTACGTCGAATGTTTTTGATCCCTTCTGGAATCGCTCGTTAATATCATATCCGATAGGTTCATCCATTTGTTCATCGTGCGCGATTACTATAATGTTGATTAAAATTTGTTCATCCATCATTCGCGACACAATATTTAACGACGACATTGTTCAGAATGGAGGACACCGACAGCTGTTAGTTCTTGTCCCTTAATTACAACTGCGTAATTTCTCGTGAAAAATTATAATTTTCCAACATTAATGAAATCTAATCTGACGCATTTCGACTATGATACTCGTCGATGCATTATGACGATTTCGATGCATGATGCATGGTTTGGAAAATGCTAGAATGTTTAATGGAGCACGCATACCTATCAATATCGACTAACCCGACTATACAAATCCGCGAGATAATTCGGAGCGACAAATCGGAGTAATTAACACGTTATGTCACGCGATTCATTCAGGCAATTTATAATTAGTCATTTTTATACTTTACACGTTTACATAATATGTCGCGAATTTAATAAGAAACTCGTAGCATGGGAAAAGATATTAAAAAATGTAAAAGAATTCCAATTTTTAATGTTTCATATTTCTATCATGTCGCGAGGTCTCATTTTTCTAGGATAATCGCAGTAATAGTTGACGTAATTCTCTCTCTGTCTCTCTCTTTCTCTCGTCCTCGTGCGACATCACGTGATGCTGCATTGTAGTGATAAATCTCTCATGCAATTACGATGGTGAAATCGAAGAGCGTGTGATTGCAGTCTCGACGGCGACGCTGGTGACGCTATGTCTCGGCGCCGCTTTCTTATTATGCGCCGTCGCGATGACCTGGTGGCTCTGCCGACGACGTCGCGAACACACCAAGCTAAGCTCCGACAAGTCCCTGGCGTTCAGACCGCCGCACCGGAAGCCGACGGCGGTTAAGAGTCCTGGTAGCACGAGCCACTATTTGAAAAAGAGCCCCTCGCCGACGGGACCGGCCAAGAGTCCGCCCGGTTCCGGTGGACAAACACCGAGTCCAACCGGTTCTCAGTCCTCGAACCCCGCATCTCAGCCCAGAACACCGCAGAGCGCAGGTAATATCCGTAATATAAGATAATAATAAAATAATTAATTAATCAGTATCGTTTTCAAAATGAATATGTGCTTCTGTAGAGACACCAATTTTCTTATTCCTTTTTTCTGAATTATCTTCCATTAATATTCTTTTCTTTAATAATCATTTTAATATTTTTCTCTTTAATAATCAAAATAAGAGCTTTTCGTAGGAAAACTTGATTGTTTTATGAAATAGACTGGTACTATTTTAATCTTCTTGTATATGATAAAAATAGATTATCCTTTTGGACGTAATATATCGTACCTTCATTTTTTTTTGTATTATAATAGATTATTTTTTACTTTTTCTTCAAAACTCCTTCTCTTTCTATCAAGTAATATAAATATTTAAATTATAAATCAACTTATAAAGATCATAACGAAATAATAGATTAACTACTCGAAGATTCTTTAAATATATACAAAACCCCTAATTTAAAGCTTTTTAAAGCTCTTAAAATGGGACCATTCTTATAATTACATTTTTTATCGTTGCATAATATTAAGCCATTAAATGCAATTGCAATTATTTTTCTTATTATCTTTTCGCATATATATATATAGGGATTATACAAATGCAAAAAAATTAATATCTTCAAAATAATTTCTGTCTCCTTTTTTCTCAATATTTTATTATAGACTTCTTGAATCTAAAAAAATCATAATTTTAATCCATAATTCTTTAACCATAATTCTTTAATTTTTAGCTCCTACAATTTATTCCATTTTATTTTAACTTGAAAAACTATTGAACAATATCTTTGCAATAATGGTATAGGTACGCCGGTACAGACACCGCCCGTCGAAGTTGCTGTAAGTATAGAAAATGAGCGCGATAAGGCTGAACTGGAAAATAACGAAAAGGTTGAGCGTGAAAAGAATCAAACAGCAGAAAATAACAAGGATAATCTAGGCCAGTTAGTCTTCAAGCTGCGATACCGAAGTGAACAGAACGCGCTCGCGGTGACAGTAGTGAAATGTAAAGGGCTGCCTGCCAGAGGTCAACAGAACGCAACTTGTGATCCTTACGTGAAGCTGCAATTGCTGCCCGATAAACAGCAACACGTGAAAACTAGAGTCCTCAGAAACACTAGAGATCCGGTGTACGATGAGGATTTCACGTTTTTCGGCATATCACAGAGTCAACTTCAGGTAGAATTACAATACTTCGATTTCGTTCAAACTCTTTCTCGCGCATATCACTTTATAATTAAGATGATTGTAATAAATTTATTTCTTGAAAAACGAATGGTAACCTACTTAACGATTGTGATTCCAGAAAATTAGCTTACACTTCATCGTGTTGAGTTTCGATAGATACTCTCGTGACGATATTATCGGAGAACTGACGTGTGCTTTATCATCAGTGTCCGGTTTAGAAGATGCGGATAATCAGGAGATATCTCTATGTCGGAAAATATGTCCTAGAAGTTTGAAGGTAAATATCTCGAAAATGCTATGAAAATAGCTATTGAAATATTTGTGTTATAGATGATATGCAATATTAATTTTATAATAATTTTATAATAAAACTAACACACAGATATTTTTATGAACATCTTTTTTAATTATTTATTTTCCTTTATTCAAGTAAGCTTCACTTGAAACTTGTCTAAAAGTATAATTATAAAAATTATTATTTTTTAAATAATTAAATTTTAAATAATTAAATACTTAATTTACTTTTAATTCCGTCGTTATCTTTTCTTCCGACATTATTAAAATTATTAAAATTTCTTATTTTCAATCATTAATTATTCAAAAACTTCGATATTTTCCTTGAAGAAAAATAGATCTTCTTTTGATCACAAATTCTTTTTGAAAAGAATATTTAAGAATAGGGTAGGGACACTATCTATAGATGAATACTATGATATATATGTCTATATATTACACTCGAATAATTTTTCTCTTTTCCTATTTTTTTTTTAGATACAGTCGCAAGGAAGAGGAGAATTATTGGTTTCGCTTTGCTGGCAACCGGTCAATAGCCGCCTGACAGTGGTGGTCTTAAAAGCGCGAAGTTTACCCAAGATGGACGTAACTGGGCTAGCTGATCCGTACGTGAAGATTTATCTTTTGTACAATCAGCAACGTATCGCCAAGAAAAAAACGCACGTGAAGAAACGTACTCTCAGTCCGGTATTCAATGAGTCTTTCGTCTTCGATATACCAAATGGTGCGGACGGACTCAACAATGTCAGCCTCGAGTTCATGCTACTAGACTGGGATCGAGTTACGAAAAACGAGGTAAATTTCGCACTTCTGTCATTCAAGACTCAATATTTTGTTCACTCCATTATTGATTGAATTAATGTACGATAAAATATATTTTGTATCTCTCTCAAATTCTTCTTATAAAATCATATTTTATATTCCATAATCAGTAAATATATCATATTTAATATTCTTCATTTTTATTTTTATATATCATTTATTTTTATATATCATTTAATATTTAATAATCAGTAAATATGCTATTTAATATAATAAATATAAATAAATATAAACAATTTTAGACAATTTACAATTAATTTTTTCTTAGCGAGAATATCAAGGAAAAGACACACCTATTGTTTGTAAACAATTAATTCTTAGAAATTCATATTTGATAAATTAAATTTCAGAAAACAAGACAGGTGACAAATTTTGCACAATTATTTATTTTAAATAAATATTATTTTAAGAAAATTTTTACTTAAAATTTTATTAAACGGATTTGCAATTTTAATAATTAAAATGACTTAATAAATAATAATATCTTTTATCATTTACTATAAAAAACAATAAGAAAAAAAATTGTCTCTAAATTAAATAAGAGAAATTGTCTCTAAATTAAATTTAAAAAAATTATAATAAAAAAATATTTAATATTTTTACATAAAACACTAATTTTATTATTTTTAGTTTCATAGAATTGTAAATATTAATTATGCGAAATGTACATGTAAAAAACTTATATAAGGCATTTAGATTTGTTATTTTGTGGAATAGAGAATTTTTATTTGATATAAGTTGTTAATCGAAAAAAATCTGATTCATTTAGGTAATTGGCCGGCTAGAATTTGGTGGACCAAAATGTCAAGGTTCCGCTGTAAACCATTGGAAGGAGGTATGCAGCTCACCGCGACGACAGATAGCCGAGTGGCACAAACTGCGGGAGTAACCGGTCTCCTAATCTTATATACGTATCAGCTCGAGTTCCCACATCTCCGATTTCCCTAGAAACTCCATATCCTTCGCTACGAAATCACTGATCCGACCCTTGAAACCCTACAATAAGATAGGGTATCTGTTTTGTAAACCTAATACTCAATGTATATTAGGCTTGAATGAATAGCTCGTCGACCCATAATCGCTGTCATCGGGAGAGATTTTTGAATTTGTAAATGAACATTGTGTCACAATGTTCATAATAGATGAAATTAAAAAATTTTAAGTACAATATCTCCCTTAAAATCTACACACATTAAAAACATAATTATAATATTAAAAATTTCACTCAAATCACTTTTTATTTACGTATAAAGGATCTCAGATTAATATCAGTATTATTAAATAGCTAAAAATTTAGCGCTTGCAAATTAGATATCGAAAGTTTTAAAGAGATATTATTTAATCTTTAAATTTTTATATATTCTGTTGATATATAATCATACACGCGATTAAGGGATGACGGCTTCTGCAAAATGCTTTACGATATAAACATAGACATTAAGATTCCCGACCAGTTGAGGAACGAGACTATGGAAAAGGAGTATTGATGCGAAGCGGTCGACCTTCCGATTGCTAGATATTGTGTCATATAGGTAAATATGAAGCAAATAAACTCTTATCTTCTACAGCGAATTCGAGTAGAATGCACCGGTGTATATTAAAAATAGTCTTGCAGTGACATAAAAACGTAAGTATAGTGTAAAATCAGTTCATTAATGAGATGCTCAGCTTTATAATGGTGTGGCAGAACTTACGTTACTTAGATTATTTCGAGATATTTTCGCCAAATGCTTTTACATCATGATAAATTTTATGTATAATATGATTTTAAAAATGTACACCAGTGCGCGCATTTGATCAAATTCGCTATTAATTTGCTCCATTTTATTTACATGATTCATTGTGTATTTCACAAGATCGCAGAGCGACGTATCGCATTAAAGACAGTGTATATTTTACGCAGTGGCGTAACCGTGTGTGTAAATTTTCGGTCCTAAAAGAGAATAATGAAAGAGGCCTCCCTCTTCCACTCTACATTTGCAAAGTTAGAAAAAAAATAAAAATAAAGATCTGTACATTTTAACTTGTATAAACATTTATGTGCGTAAAAGAGAAATTATATTTTTATGTTACATTGTTATATATTTTATTTTCTTTTTTCTCTTTGTAGATTAATTAATATTGCAGGTCCTCGAAATATAATGCTTATTTCCGCTTAAGAGGGTACATACATCTAAAGCGACAAAAATAATGATCGTTTTCCTGAATATTTTTTTCTCTCTATATAAAATCTTTTGAAATAAAATTCTTTATTCAAAAACATATACATTCTCAATTATATATTATTAAAAAGCCACTATATCCCTGTTATTTCAATAAATTTCATCTTAAAATTTTAGGAATATTTTTAAAACATCAAAAATTTTAAAAATATGAAACATGCAAATTGACCTGGCTGTTTGTACTTTCTTAGTAGTAGAAAAGTTACGCCACTACTTTTAAAACACTATGTTGAAATTAAGATATGTTTATCTCGTTAAATGCAAATTGCGGATAAATATATTATTATCTCGCTAAAGATCGGCTCTCAAAAATTCAAGGCTCATATCTTCACCGAATTTATTGCTAAATATGATGGTCTGATTTTAAATTTTCGCTTATATTGACATTAAAAGTTTCCGTACACATATAATAAGAATTAAAAGAATACTTCAAGATTGAATTCTTTCATTCATAATCAGTTTTCTATTCTCACAATGAAGCGAAAAAAAAACGAATAAATGTGCATGTTTGCATCATATAACATACTGTCGCAACAAGCCTTAGAAAATTATGGAATCAAACAAATCAAGAAATTACTAGATGTTTCGGCGAGAGAAGCTTCGGATTTTGAATTATTTTGTTCATAATCGCCTTTCCATTCTTGCGGTAAAACGATAAATAAACGAGAATCGAATACTGTTGCTTTTAAGAGTAGCTGGACTACGAATATAAAGAGTCTCAGCCTGCATCGCGATTGTACATATATAACGAAACGCGAAAAGTAATGAATTGACTTGATCTTGCCTAATCGGCGAGAAGAAATTTAATGTATGGAATCATTAATGTTTCAGCGTAAATTTATTCGCGGCAAATATATACGTATTCCTCGTATACATACGCCTCAATATGTAAATTTATGTCTCGAGACATTAATGATTTCGTGTATATGTCGAGTGTATATGTCGCAGAAAGTAATGAGACCGATTTTTTAAAACACAATGTAACAACATCGAGTATCAAAACCGCAGTTCAATTTAAACTTTAGAATATTGCAAATATTATGAAATTGCGTGCGATTTAAATCAAAATTTAATGTGTGTCGAATCATTGAATCGAATTGTACTTAATTTTATCGCGATGTAAGGTTCTAAAGTTTAAATTGAATCACAATTTTAATATTCAGTGTTGGCGTTTTAAAAAAATCATTTTTATGAACAGCTTCGTTATGCATTGGAAGTAAAATAGTTGGAAGACACACTTCCTGCTCACCTCAATTTGATAAGAGTTTAATTGCACACTGTAATATTTTAAAATTTTTATTTGTTTAACACGTCAACACATATTCTATGTGTTTTTGCGCGTTAATTCCTTCGCTAGTACTATTATAGATAATATAAGATCGATTTTTTTTAACAAATCAACGCTCGCAGATTGCAAGACAGCACGATACTCGAAACATTTCGAACATGAAAGTCAATAATTAGCAACGCATAATTAACGAATGCTTATTTTTTTATCGCAATTCACTCCTCCATGGTGCGAAACTTATCCAATTTAGGGGGATAAGGATATTTTATTTAGTTGCATGTAAATATAGGCGTAATGTTTTATCTCTTAAAATATTAATATCATCATGATTATTAGATTATTACGCGATGTATTGCATAAAGCATCGATTTTTTCATAAATAGACATAAAATAACTTAAAATAATATATGTCATACTACATATTATATTCCTCTATTTCCATTATACAAACATATATTTTATATACATACATAAACAGCCTTAATTTTGAAATTTATATATTTATTTGTTTATTTAAGTATAATCTTTGCTTTACGCATATAAAAACTTAAAATAATTTTTTTTGTTATTTTTAAAAGTAAGTATTAAAAGTTTTATCAAATTTTGAAAATTTTAATTCGTAATAATGCTTCTATATTAAAGAATTCATGTATATTATAAATTTTAACAAAAAACTAATTTTAATTATTTTTAAATTTCATTATTTAAAAATAGCAAAAAATTAAATTTTTTTCATATTGCAAAAATTAACATATTTTTTCTCCTTTGCTTAGAGAAAATCAATGTAAATAATTTTTTATATTAAAATGACAGGAAGAGAATGCACACAAATATATTTCTACACATAAAATATCTTTTTTATCCTCCAAATTTGAATAAGATTCACATTTGTGCATTCTATTCTCATCCATTGTCCTTTCTTCGCAGCGACGATGTAAGGACGGGAGGACCGTGATGCGCGCAAAAAAATGCGAATATCGAATTACGATCTTCATGAATATCGGAAGCGAATAATAATAGAAATATAGCCAGATATCGCGATCGAAAGTATGACAAAAAAAGTCGCAGTATATCACACGAAGAGACTCAAGAGATACACCGAATATGTTTTACGTATATTTTAAGATAGTAAACACATCGTCGTCTTACATGGCGATCCAACAAATGGCATTATACGGTCGAAAATTTCATGATATTTATTTAATTGCTATATATACAATTATAAAAATACAACTACTTATATATATGTATATGTATATGTATATGTATATAGGTGTATATATATATATATATATATATATATATATATATATATATAAAAGTAATTGTAAGTAGTTTACGTAGATACAACGCATGTACATCTGTCTGTCGTTCTCTCGTGCAGATTACGAATGATCTTATTCAAAATCGTTCTGTGAACATGAAAAAATATCGATATATTAATCTCCGAACTAATCTCTTAAAATATGGATTGTGATTAAAAAGATTGCCCGAGATCGGCAGACACACTGTAACATAATGATCGTCGGTATGAAATGCTCGAAAATCATCGTTCTTGTTAATTCACCATTTGATCATTTTGATTCTTTTATGTATTCTCTCTCTTGCGTCTTCTTTTTGTTATTATAAAATAAGTAAATAATTGTACATTAATAAAAATATTCTAATTTTTTAAAGATTGTAATCGCGTATAATTTTGCAAGAATCGCACGGATTTTCACCTTATTATCGCAACACGCGATCGTCAATTCGTCCCACGATAATTGTTATAATTAAATAATAATTAATTTCATCAAAATCAAACAATTTAATAAAATATGGAAATGATCAAAACAATAAAAAAGTAAAGCTACGTTAAATTCATGACGTATTAATATACATATTATTAATACGTAAAATTATTATTTAATAAATCACATATACACATTTTATGTACATATGTATACTGTACGTCAAAATTTCTTCTCTCTCTTTCTCTCTCTCTATTTTTTATGTTACGCCGAATTAATAAAGTATCGGTGCTTTTTAAGCATTTGTGAATTATATTATAGGTTAAAGAATGCGACGTATGCGCGAGGAAAACTATGCGTGAGCATATTTTAAGGCTGTGTGGTCTCAATAAAACGCTAAAATAAACATCTCAATAAATGATTATTTCACAAATCACCAAGTGTCCTGCTTTTTTAGAAAAAAATTAATCTCAAAGATATAATAAAAAAAAGACGATAAATTATATGTTGAAAGAAAATCTAATAAAATCTATTTAAGTTTCTTAAAAACATATATAACATGTTAATCGATTTTTTAAATAATGTTTTATATTAATATTATATGTGTAATATGTAAAGAAGAACAATGACTAAATAAGAAAAGTATATTTAGAAAAATATATTTTATTCACATTATATTATATATTAATAACTTAACTGAAAAAGTCACAAGACTTATATGTAGAAAATGCTTTGTCCGGAATGAGCGAAATATATCAGGCACATAATCGGTGTTTCCAAAACATTAAGTAAAAGTTAGTAAAGCTTGTATGTAATACATATTCACATTCATCTCCATATTTAGATTGTATTTTGCGATTTTACACAATGCATAACTTGAATCTTTGCAAAAATAAATATACATATACATATATGCATATATATACATATACATATACATATACATATATATATATATATATATATATACATATATGTATATACATATATGTGTGTGTATATATATATATATATATATATATATATATATATATTTATAAGTATAAATATTTGTACTGCATTAAATTTAATAGCATAATGTGTGTGTATCTATACATACATACATACATACATACATACATATATGTATGTATGTATATATATATATATATATATATTATATATATATATATTTATATATATTATATATATATATATTTATTATATATATATATATATATAAAGATAATCGCGAGACTTTTCATTTGCTACATCTTTTTAATTAAAGTAATCTTTCTAATTATGTCAATTATGTATGTTATTTTATATAATAAATTAAAAGTGATGTAGTCTTTCTCAGATTAAACAGTCTAACAGTCATCCACAATCTGTTTGCGGTTAATTATATATGTGCAGCATAATGACACATTAAATATTAGATTATTTATATTTATAAATTAACAGCCTTGCCTTTAACAATCTGACAGCAAAAAAGGCTATTAAAAAACGTTCTGTCAAAATTATTTCTATTTTCATTATTATTATAAAAGGCGATCAGAAATTAGCTACGAAATGATAGTATATTATGTTTTTGAAATCTAGTTTGAACTAATTGTAGCTATTAAATTTTGGAAGAACAGTACATGTTTATATCATCAAACATATGTACATTAATAATGGCAGAGCCAGATTGTCCATTTGATTTGTGCGCCCTTCGATCAATGATATTGATATAACTGCTAAAATGCTTCTCGGCAATAACCAGTAAGTGTCCATAAAACCTAGCAAAATAATCAGAAATAAACAACAGTTTTAGAAAAATGTCAAAAAGATATAAGAATTGAAATATCTACCACAACATGTTAGACCAAATATTATGCAAATTTGGGAAAATATGCATGCAACTGTGCCTTCAACGCTTTTCTCTGTGCCCAACCACTTGTGCAAACCCCATCTGCTACCAACAAAGCTAGCAGTGGTATCACCAATTCCTACTGTTAGCACGCCGCTAAGTAATATCAATAATGTCAAATTATTAGTTGGCATCCAAAGAGGAAACGATAGACCACAGAGTAAATATATAGGTGTCAATGAGAGCAAATAGTCTTTTTCATCAGCGAATACGGTAAATCCTTGTTGTAAAATTTCTCCCAAAGGTGGGATGCTCAAAAGTCGGATTACCTGATAAATTTATATAACAATTATCATATTTGAAAATATAATTAGAAATTTAAGTAATTGATATATAGTAATTGAATATAATTAGAAATTTAAGTAATTGATATATACAATAAGTACCTCAATAATAATAAATAGTGCCAATATTATGCCACTGGCAAGATATAAAAGTGATGGATCATATATCATGCCAGGAATATATACAAGTACCGCTAATATATGAAAATATTTTCTAGTTGAGGTTGTTGCTTGGCTTTTTGATAAAATCTGATAAGTTATTGTACAGATGCTTAATAACAAACATATTGTCCAATATAAAATTATTGCAATCTGTAACATTTTAAATGAAAATATAATTTATAATTAAATTTGTAATATCTTTATCTTATAAATAACGTATATATTTTTTAAAAGTCATATAAATTATATAATAAAACATCATATTTTTATAAATATATATATTGCTTACCCTTTCACGGCTGAAAACAAAAGAAATTATCCACATTATCGGATTTTGATCGAGAATAATATAAAGTATTGGAAGAATTATAAAACATATGAGATTGATTGTCATTAAATAGAAATATCTTGTACTACGCAGGATAGGAAAATACCCACACAGAAGACACACCAACACTACATACAGTATTCCAACCTGCAATTATATGTTAAGGAAATATAAAAAATAAGCAAAATATCTCAGGACAATGGATTTCTCCATTTTACTACCTGCAACAAAACTGTACTGATGTCATTGTCATGAATTGGAGGTAAATGATATCGTAAAGGTAAATTGGTAACAGCTGACATCAAAAACAGAACAAAACTATGCATAATTGCTGTTGCCTCACCCATTGTGAAGCAATATGGAAAAGCTGACATTAGTTGCAGGACACTCCATGTGCCCAGATTCCCGACAGTTAAACCCCATATGACACTCATTAGCAATCCTGTTCTTATTTAATTAATTAATATAAAGATATAATCAGAAACTAATTGCATATTATTCTTCATATCAAGCACATGCCATTTATATTTATAGCACAATGTAATTAAGGATTTTTCAAGGAATAATTTGCAGATTCATATACCTCTGTTAGCTATAAATAGAAAGAGTAGAGATGTTACAATCGCAGGCAGAAAATATATGGCGTGAAAATCTTTTACTGCAACTTTCTCTATCGAAAGCCGCATATAAAGGCAGATGGAACAGAGAACAAGACCAAAGCCTGCAGTTCCAACACACAGACATATTTCAGAATAGCTGTTTTGTTCCTTTATTATTGTAACTGCAGCGCTTAAACCAACCAAGATACCTAACCATAATCCGCTGCTTGCGTTTGGTCTGTAAAAAAATAACATAAATGCATATACAAACCTAACCTTGTTTCTCTAACATCCTTTTCATCATCATTGCTAGTAATTATAATTAACGATTGTCATTGCATCATAAGCAGTATATTTCAACGGTGTGATCGACACTGAAATAACGCATACCACTCGCTTTAATAAAATATAACATTGATGATAAAAACCGGTTTGTATTCAAAGGTTATCTTATTTCTTCAGGGAGAAGAAATCAACCGTACCGGTGTTGTACGCCGTTGCATTTGACATTTTGTAGTATCCTTTTCTCAAGGTATTCATATCGTTCGATTACCATCTCCATTTTTTTTCTTGATTAGAAGAGATTGCTTTTTATAACAACAATGCACCAACACCGTCCAACATCCACGACGCACTTTGAACACGGAAAAGTATTGTAGACGATCGAGTCACTTGAAAGAATATATCGCACTCTCCGTCGCATTATTCGAATGACGCCACAACAGCTGATTATGCATCATTACATTACGTATACGGCAGGAATCGAATTAGAGATATCGATATCGCAAATTAAAATTTTAAATATTTTAAACTGTCACAAGTGGCACTAAAAATTCTAAGCTAATACTGTAAATTCTTTTGCAAATTTCTTATCAATATTTTCTTAGTTTTTCTTTTATCAATTTTAAACTTTAGAATTACTCTTTTCTCCTTTTTTTCATAATTTAAACGATAAATTTTCGAATTCATTGTTTAAATAATTATAATGTAATCTTGAATAATTTTAATGTATTTTTAAATAATTATGTATATATTTAAAAAAATTTATCAAAATAATGTTATTGATACATATTACATCTTCCTCCAGTAAAAATTATTTTATTACTGTTAATTATTTTATATCAATCATACTTAAAATGTAGAAATACAATTTTTTACAGGATAAATAATCAATAAATACAAATTGATCAATAATGCATAAATAAAAATAATGATCAATTTATAAATTATTTGTAGTATAATAATACATACATGTTTGTATGCACAGCAATCATATATATTTCAAAATTAAATATTTAATTTATTCTAATTCGTCTCTTTTAAGCCATAATTAATTGAGATATATCAATAATATTTCTATATATTTCTATTCTTAACTTAAATTACAAACCTTAAACTTTTTATTATTTTAAAATTTAATTCAAGTAATTTATAAAAACAAATAATAAATAAGATTTTACTATTTTGCTAGTTTGCTAGTTAGTTGCAAACTTTTACTATTTTGTATTAATAATTGTCAGAAAAATATTTCAAATTATTTGATTCATTTCTAATATTTATAGATTCATTTCATGAACGTCATATATATATATATATATATATATATATATATATATCTCAGATAAAATTTTTAAAATATATCTATTATCTCATAATTAAAATAAAAAACTATTTAAACTCACGGTGCGATGCGCAGGAAAGTTCACACAGCAGTGATCTGTAACATACACAAATATATCTATTTAATCTGAATTAATACAAGTATCTAAATTATAATCTAAATTAATGTCTGGGATAGTGTAATTATTGCGCATTAAAATGTTCCCTTATATTGAATTCCTTACAAAAGTAATAATAAATACATAATGAATTATTCACCTTTATAGTTACTTGACTGTTGCTGGATGCCGCCCCGGGCCTGCTACTCCACCTTTTTCACATCAATCCTTCACATCACTAATAAAAACAATTAATTACAATTAAGTATACACTTGCAAAATCAATAAATTAAGACTACATACACACTAATCACATCCGAATATAATTAATAAGCTCGCAATACTTCGCACGACACTTTCGATTTTGATAGCGAAACGACTTGACTATGGCGGGAAGAGGATAATGAAATTAGTAACGTTTCTAGAAACTAAGTTCGCACATGCGCGCATGGAAGTTGAACTGTCTCATTGGTGGATTTATTGGCGCGCATATTCATCGAATCAAAATTTTTAATTTCAACCAATCAATTCGAGAGAATCGCACGAAATCCATCGAAAACGGCCGAATAATTCTCGAACAATTTAACGCGCAAAAATTCAAAATTATTAGAAGTCATTATACAAGTGACGTGATACGAAGTATCGAGAATTAATATTTTTTTCTTCAAAATTGTGTGAATAAAGAGCGTGTAATGCACTCAAATTTTAGTGAGATCTTTAACAGTTTCTAGTTGCTTTAACTCATGCCAACAATGAAGATAATAATCTGTTCCTTATCATAGTTGTCACAAGTATTTCAACAAGATTCTTTTCATTCATGCTTCGCTTTTATTTTAATAATTAAGTAAAAACAGCATTTTTATCACTTTTTTTATCACTTATTTTCCATTAATTATTCGAACATATTCGAATACTATTGATATTGTTTTGTATTAATTTGTAATTGGAAAGAGCATGGGATTCATTATGATAACATATGTCATAAATTATTATTCAACTTGATTTTATCATGAAAATATCTTTTGACATAGTCGATTAATTAAAATTAATCATTTATTAAGATAATTTATTTAACAATATCCTTTTTTCTATTTCTAAATCAGATTAAAGTTGCAGTTAGCCTAATACATGTACAAATAAAAAAATTTGTCAAAAATACGAGAAAAACTAATTTATTTCAGAATATACTTTCTAATTTCTTTATAAAAATATTTAAATATGTTCTCAGATGGCATTAATTTATATCTCTTATTCAAGAGTACATTCTAGACCATATGTTAAATATAATATTTATATCAAATGTAATGAAATATTATTTTAACAATAAAGATTCCTTACTTATATTTCCTTAGTCATTGACTTGATATTGACAAAAAACTTTATAAAAATTTTGTACATTAAATACATTCGCATAGATTAATCTTCTTATTTATGTATCATATTTAATTATTAATTAATTCAAAATTAGTGAGAGGGATCAGGAATTTTAAATAAAAATACCCCAAATTATATATATTTCTAATCTTCACAATCTTGTTTCACCAACTACATAAAGTCTAATATGATATAATGCAACTTGGAACAGCTACTTATATTCGATTATGTCTATTATGGACATTTTATACAAGAACACTATATATAAGTACTTACTCACTATATATAAGTATTTAGGCTTTATAACGTTTAGCAAATGCTATTAAGCCATTAGTTGATGAATCATGTGTTGTGATAGTTTCTGAGTTTGCCAACTCTGGTTCAATCGCTTTAGCTAACTGTTTCCCCAATTCCACACTATAAAAATATTAATTTCTATTGAATTGCACCAAAACGTTTTTACATATTAGTAAAAAAATCTGAATCATGCAAAAATGTTTTTCTTACCCCCATTGGTCATAAGAATTAATATCCCATATAACGCCTTGTACAAAAATTTTATGTTCATACATTGCTAAAAAAGAGAACAAAAATAAAAAATTGCAATAATTGTCTATATAAATGCATAAAATTATACAAAAAAATATACAAAATAATTCAGTATATTATATAATAAATTGTAAAAAAAGTTTCTTGAAAAAAAAATTAAATAAAATGTATAAAATGCTTTTAATTGTATAATTCTCGAAAAAATGATTTTGAATATGAAAATAATATTGCATACACATATATATCACTTATTGAAATTGTGTGTGTGTGTGTGTGTGTGTGTGTGTGTGTGTATACATATATACATACATATGTACATGTACGTATTAATGTATTTATATATATCAGCATTTAATCTTTCAGAAAAAATGTAACTTTATGAGAAATCTTTGACAATTATCATAATTTATCAATTTGTATAATAATGATATTTACCAATCAAAGCACCAAGAACAAAAGGTGTTAATTTCTTTACCACAATGCTGTTTGTTGGTCTATTTCCTTCAAATATTTTATGTGGTAATATTGAATTTATTTGTTCAGTACTTAATCCTGACTTTTGCAGCTCCGTTCGAGCCTCGTTTTCATTTTTGCCTTTCATTAAAGCTTCGGTTTGTGCGAAGAAGTTAGCAAGTAAAATCGTATGGTGTGGAGCAATCTGCAACAAATAAAAATTCTTAATGGAGAATATATTAATATTTGAATGAATTGAAAACAAGAATCATGTATAAAGAATTAAAAAGAAATCAATATTTTTAATTCTTTAAAGTCAAGGAATCAATATTTTTAATTTTTTAAAGTCAAATAAATTCAAAGATTTATCTCTTTAATTAAACAGATATGATATAGCAGATGTCTAATACAGCAATTTAATATTGCTATTAAAAATTATTCACCTGGTTCTGAGTTTGAACAGGAATTATGAAATCTGCTGGTACAAGTTTTGTACCTTGATGTAACAACTGATAGAATGCATGCTGTCCATTAGTACCTGGTTCCCCCCACACAATTGGTCCTAAAAATAACAGATTTTAAAATTAATGTGCAATTTGCATTACACATATACATTATAGGACATACCAGTAGAATAATTTACAGTCTTTCCAGAGCGAGTAACATATTTTCCGTTACTTTCCATGTCACCTTGCTGAAAGTAAGCAGCAAATCTATGTAGATATTGATCATATGGTAATAATGCATGTGTTTCTGCCTTATAAAAGTTGTGGTACCATACACCAAGCAAAGCTAATATGACAGGTGCCTGAAAAAAGTTTGAAATAAATCATTATATACATTTATATACATTTTTAATTTTTAAAATTACTAGAAAAATATATTAGCTTTCAGATATATATTTATTTAAAATATTGTTTCTTCCACAAATTAATCTTTAAAATTTGAATTTTATTCTGTTTACTATTTACTTTAATTTTTATTTTATATTCCGTAAACTTACATTTTTTTCCAATGGTGCTGTGCAAAAATGTTGATCCATAAAATGTGCACCACTTTGAAGCTTTTCAAAGTTATCAAAACCAATTGATAAACAAATTGACAAGCCAATAGCTGACCATAATGAATAACGTCCGCCAACCCAATCCCAAAAGCCAAACATATTTTTCACATCAATACCAAATTCTTTAACTTTTTGTTCATTAGTTGATAATGCTACAAAATGACGGGCGACTGCAGCTTCCTAGAGAATTGAATATTGTATTAAGAAAAGAGATTATATACTTATATATGAAGATTATATATGAAGTAGAGAACATGTTATAAATGTATATAAGTAATATTCTTAATATAATTTCTAATTTATACTTACATCTT
Source organism: Camponotus floridanus (assembly GCF_003227725.1). Classification (NCBI taxonomy): domain Eukaryota; kingdom Metazoa; phylum Arthropoda; class Insecta; order Hymenoptera; family Formicidae; genus Camponotus; species Camponotus floridanus. Next base: position 251,796 of record NW_020229331.1, read on the forward strand.
TTAATGTTTTCAAAAGCCACACTTTGGCAGTAGTTGCATTTGTTATAGTTTCTTGTGTAGTAAATGTCTTGGAAGCTATTATAAATAACGTTGTTTCTGGATTTAATTTCTTAAGAGTTTCTATTATATGAGTACCATCAATGTTACTAACAAAATGAACTCTGGGTCCAATGCTATATGCTTTTAAAGCTTCGGTTACCATAAGAGGACCCTGTTGAAAATATAAATAAATAATCTTAAATACAGATATCTAATAATCTAGTTATATGACAAAAAGAAAAACTTTTATATAACTTACCAGATCAGAGCCACCTATTCCAATATTGACAACATCTTCAATAGGTTTACCCGTAAATCCTTTCCATTCTTTTGTCAATATCTGCAAATAGATATATTATATATATCAAGATATATATACATATAAAACAAATTTTACCTCATTTGTGAAACTTTTCATATGTTCTAACACTGCATTAACATCAGGCATCACATCCTTCCCATCTACTAATATTGGTGTATTATTTCTGTTGCGCAAAGCAATGTGGAGAACGGCTCTATTCTCCGTGAAGTTGATTTTTTCACCATTAAACATAGCATTTCTTGCAGCTTCTACATCCCGTGCACGAGCCTGTAAAGTGATGCAATATATGGTGAGATTAAGTATTTTAAAATATTATCAAGATATAATTTTATACGTAATTTTATAAGTAAATTTCATACCAAATTGAATAATAATTTAAGTACTTCTTCGTTAATTCTATTCTTGGAATAATCCAACAAAATTGGCCCATCTTGCGGTGTAGTGAGTTCCAAGCTGATTTCAACAAAAAAACGCTTTAAGTACTCATTTAATATACATATATATTCTTTTGAATTTATTTTATAAAGATGTAAAATAATAGAATTATAAAATATAAAATTAAAATTTGATATAATATTTAATATAAAATTACAAAATATTTTAATATTTAGCAAAAGAAACCCATGTATAATAAATATTATCAAATATATATTTTATAAAATATATCTTTTCGCCTTAAAGTGAGTACTCTTTAAAGGGTCATCTCAAGGTCACAGTTAAAATGGATTGACATACCTAAATTTCTCGAAACGTTTAGGATCTTGTTGAAACATATTATATATGTTAATCTTCGAGCCATTGCTATCGAAATATTGTTGCAATTCATTCCACGCAGGTTCAGTCAACAGATCCGCTTTGGATTTCATTTTTGTAATTCAAGTAAGTCGCGCGTGACTTCCAAAAGAATGAAAATCTGTCACCGGTTACTATCACTATTCACTATATCTTTTCTTTCGCAAGATGGTGACTTGGATTTTGCGCCGTTGCGCACTACAGTCAGCTGTGACAAGCAAGAGAGAGAGTACTGATGAACGAACAGAAAAAGGAGAAAAAGAATGAGAAGAAAAGAGAGAGAGAAAGAGAGAGAAAGAGAGAGAGAGAGAATGAAAGTGAATGAAAGAAAATGCATCGCGCGACATCGTATTAAATTTTTTTTATATATATGTAAAGTGTGTTTTCTCTTTCTCTCTTCACATTTTATATTCTGAATTTAAACTGATTTATCTTTTGTAATGTGTAGTTAATTATCCCACGGAACAATAAATTATTAAACAATTAATAATTAAAAGTGAAAATATTAAATTCACTTGAGAGCATCTGAATCCTGAACAAGATTCCGTTATTGTTTATTTGTAACACATTAATTTAAAAAAATTAAAAAAACTTTTTATAAATATATCAATTGTTGAAATAAATTTTATTGTGGTAGGATAATAAATTAATAAAATGTATTTGTAGTTAACTTATATTTATCAATTAATTTTACAATATTCAAGTGCATAATTTACACTTATATACAAGCAATAAATTATATTAAGTAATCAATTATCACAACTAGTACGTTTGCTTTAATATTTATATTACATAATTTCTGCAATGTATATGGCAAAATACTTGTATGAGTAATTTTACTCAAAGGATATCGAATGATTAATATGCTTCCAAATCTTATAAATCCTTGATATATATTAACATATATATATATTAACATATATATATTAACATATATTTATAGAATTTTATATATTAACAAATTTATAGAATTTTTCAAAATCATGAAATTCACTATAAAAATAAAAGTTCTTCAATGATTTCAATTATTTCGCGCATAAATGACAAAGGCAATAGGTTTCAATATCTAAAGATGGGACATACATTGAGCAAAGAAACAGCGAATGCTTTAAAGTACTTATTAAAGTTTGGAGGCTAAATGCAAACAGAACATTTGCTAGTATTCAATTTGTGTTAGGATTAATTAATTTCTAAGGCGATACATCAAAATGTTTTTATACAGTATGAATACTATTATTACATATTCGCTATTTGCTACAGTTTGTTCTGAATTCATATGTTACTTTATTCCCGCGTGCATGCAGTATTATTATATGTTATGTTATGTTATCAATAATGTCTATTTTTTTCATGGTTTTCTGTTATTTTTTCTCAAGATTAAGTTACAATAAAACTTGTGTAATTATTGTATCCGACATTGTATTTTTTTATGTAACAAGTAATCAATCTAACTCAATATGAAAGAGAAAAGCGAATAAATAATATAAATACAAATATTGTAACATTCGCGTTATTCATTTGCTTAATGCATACTCACCTTAACACATTAAATATGCATACAATAGAGTTGTATACAATTTGCATTCTTAAACCAGCTAGTAGAGTTCAGCCTTAATTATTATTTTCAGTTTGACACAATGATGACAACATATCTTCGTAATGCTGCATATTAGTCTCAAATGTTTCCAATTGCTTAGTGAGATCTCCCAGTTGTTCTGCGAGCGTTCTTTCTTCCATGAATGCTTGTAATTGCGGTGCACTTTGACAATCACGATAAAACGCCCCTACATCGCTATTAGTATTTGTAACGGCAAAGGGGGTTTTCTGCAACAATAATGTTCAAAGTTCGTTTTATGCACATATATAATATGAAATTTGCCCAAAATATATAAAGCTCTCTAAATATATTTCACCTAATACCTTGCATACAAATATATATATACATGTTTATCTCTAGTATTTATTTCTATATTTATATCAATTTCATAATTATATTATACTACACATTATGTAGTTTTTAGCTTTATATTTATTTGTACACATATGATATCTATGATAATAATTTTCAAACTTTAATTTTAAATCATCATATATTGTTCTAGGCGAAATATTTTTATGTATTTATATCAGGCAAATTTTTAACTGTGAGACATGATATGATGAGTTGTGATATCGTGTTTGGATTAGGAGCATCAATTACCAAATCTACCATAATAAAATCATCGTTGGCACTAGTCATTGAACAACTACTCCTTCTAGATCCATTTTGGGAGGCGCATTTCGAAGTCGTATTATCATTATTGAGTCTTTCATTATTTCCGTTGTTGCTATCAGTTGTGGCACCTGCCGTTGCAGTCTTTGTATTTGTCGGATTCATTAGTGATCCTGGAGGAGGCGATGTTTGTTTGGGTGTCAATAAGGAACTGAATGGTACATCCGGTATCACAAGATCCTCTTCGTTAACAATTACAGGTTTGTTTATCACAAATGCACCAACTTTGATGGTATCGCTGAGAGATTTTGATGTTTCCTCACTACATATTTGATTTATATATAACATTATACATGTTTACACATTTCTTAATTAAATATTTTTAATGCAAACTTTGTTACAATATTTGTTTTTTATTCACTGACCTCTGCTGATATCGTGCATGGCGTGGACTTAAATCTGAATGAAAATGATCGCTTTTAAGCATAATAGAATCTCGTCCTTTGTGAGTGGGCGATATGGTCATTTTTGTTCTATAAGAGACTGACAAATGTATGGTACCCACTGGGGTACACAATTGACCTACTCTCATATGTTTATAATTATCACCTATTATAAAACAAATAACTAAATATTTAAACAATATAAGAAAAAAAATTCTTAAAATAATTAAACTAATTAAATTATACCTAAATTGTGTAACTGTGGATCTCCCATATATATTCGATAGCACATAGTATAAGAATCAGGCCCTTGACGTCTGCTTAGTTTGTAAGCAGGTGCAGTTCTTGATACAGAAAGCAAAGACTTCAATAAAATTCCCATTCTGTTATACACAGTATATGTTACTCGTACAGTTGGATCGCTTTGCTCTGGCAGAACACCAAGACTCCAAGTTTCCAAAACCATCTTGTCACCCTCTACTGTTTTCAAAGAAATTTCTATACAGAGAGGTACAGATGAACTTACTATCTCTCCACATAGCGCTCTCTTAGCATCAGCTGAGACCTCAGGTAGCTCTTTTATCGCCAGATTAAACTACAAAATCATACATATATTTAGATTCTCTCAAGTACTAAAGAATAAAAGTATAAATATTGATCATATGGCCATTCAATTTAATTGGTTTAATGTATTATTTCAGTTTTATCCCAAAAGTTCTGCAAAAGATAATTTTAATATAAAATATAGTCGAACTTTGTCTGTTTGGAAATAAAAATAGATCGAATAGATTTGAACAAAAAGCAGTGGGATAAAACCAAGTAAATTGTATGGATTAGCAAACTTTACTTTTACCCAATCGCCGGCGGAGGAATCCGGTTTACACATGGTATTGACTTTCTGGCCCGATCTTGATTGCACTATGATTTGGGCGGCTCTTAACGCCAGGTATTTGGTGAATTTCTCCAAATCTTTCTTGTCTTGCATGCTTAGCTGTGTTGACATTGTATATAATATATAAATAATCGGTCTCACAGACATTCCATGAATTTACAGGAACGAGAGGTACATCGTAGCATCGTAATAGAATAGTACCGCATTCTTGATTCGCATGAAATCGCGTTTCTCTTGTATATATCAAACACACACGAACGCTTACACGCGCTCGGCACGCACTCGATGCACTTCGACCTTTTCACTCGAGTATCTAAGTTTATGAACAGATCTAATCGCAAGCGCGATAGATTTCCTTGGAAAAATTCTCGACCAACTCGTCATCATTGATGCGTACTGTTACGTGTACGTGTGTCCAGGTGGTGATCCTATGAAAAGCTCCGAATGACCAAATGTCAAACGTGGATGCAATTATTAGAAAGCGGTTACGAGTAGCGGATTGACAAAGTTATTATAACCTGGTGCTGAATTCTTGTCTTCTGAATAGTCGAGAATATGCGAAAATACCGACAAGATTTTTTTTCCCTTCTATTTTCTATTTTTACGACACTCATACAAATCGATCAAAGCAGAAATCACGTTGCTCCTTTTACCGTTCTCTCAGAGTCCATAGTATACATTCCCGAATACATATTTCCAAATGGAGGCATAAACTCCACGCATGCGTACTCACAGTTTAAAGCTATCGATATATAATACAATTTTTCGTGCTAGTTTGCATGCAAGCTAATAAATTATTAGAAATGTTGTCCAGATAAAAAGTTTATCCAATTGGATATCAGCAAAAAACGAGAGACGCCATGGCCTGCTCTTAGATCCCTAAAGATGCGGCCTCATTGACGCTAAAAAGTAGCGTCAACCATTGGTTGAACAAAGAAGCAACTACTACTTACTACTTACTACGCCATTTTTGCACCAGCTTATCTTATTGAGATCAAAATTGCGGTACTTTGTTAATCTAGTGACTTTAAGATCGCCTAAAAGCAGACTATGACAAAAAAGAGTGAAAACTATGAACAACTTTGTTGTTTGTTTTATAGATTTTAAAAATGGCTTGTCGTATGCTACATATTTAGAGTTGTAAATAATTTGATAAAAAATGTTCAATTTGTAAACAATGGTAACGCAAATGAAATATATCATTGTCTCTAAATCATTATATGTAATTATATAATGTGTATTTAAAATTAATTTATCAATTTAACTCTAATAAAATTATGAAATTTTTTTCAGGTATATTATTGTTTAATATTGTTTAATTTATTGCTTGTCAGTCATTCACATTTATTAAAAATAGTCACTTTATTAAATAATGTGAGAAACTCTATATTTTTTGCGAATAGTAAGTAGAACTTTTATGGATATAGCATTTTGATAATAGTTTATATTTACAGTAGAAAATAATTTGTATTTCACTGTGCTTTTGTTCTATAGGACCTGAAGATGAATTATGAAAGAGTGTGACAAGTATCAGTAATGCAGGAAGACACAGAGGTAGAGCAAGAAGAGTAGTGAAAATAGAGAGCTCCTAAATAAGGAGCAAATTATTGGCATGGGAAAAATTCCGATACAATTTCCTGGTCTAAACACTCCTGTGTTTAGAGGAAAAGAATTAATTCAACAGCAAAAACTGCTTGTAAATCTTGAAAGCAAAAATTTGATTTATTTTTGAGAAATACGCACAATACTTGAGAACAAATTATTTTTGTGCTATGTATTACCTGTGTAAAATTCCATACACAGTATCATATTGTCTGCGATATATGAAAAGCTTCATCGATGAAATATGATTGAGATATAAGAAAAGTAATATAGTACTTGTAATGAATAATGTTAATGTGGAATACATAAATATTTTATATTTTAATTTTATGTAATCGAGATGAGATAAGACACTCATGATTACTTTAAAAATGTGTCCACAAATATCATGTAACTTCAATAGCTGCACATTCGTCAAATTAATCTTATTATGTTAAATGAATCACAGCAGCTTGTTTTAATTTAATCTAACCTAACCAATTATATTATATGCTTCTCATTAAAATGTGTAAAACTGTACGTCGCACATTTAATACGATTAATATACTACGTAATAAAATGTAATACACTAATGAAATAATTAAATATTATTTTTGAAAGCATGATACAATCCAGGCAGCATACGTTTGTGTTTACATTCGATATCCAAAGACTGAGAGGTTAGGTTAGATCAAACAAATTTATCGTTTAACAGTTGGCAGCCCTACGAGATAGACTGTGCAGCACTGTGCGCGCGTACAAAATAAATTTCAAATCGCTTCTAGCATAATCTTCACGCGATCGACTTTATTTGAATTGCACCGAATCGAATTATGATGCGGCACCGATTTGTCCGAATGTAATTCGGGACATCGCGATGCTATAAGTGTGCATATAAGCGTCGAATAGGCACGAATTGTGCACGCAAATATGATAAATCAAATCTACGCACCGGCTGTTCCACAGGCCGCTCCACTCGCTCGCCTCGGGACGTCCCATTCCGATCTTGATGCACACAAACTCACACGATATCATCAACGCGAACGCGCGACACTTTATTCGGCACTCCCGATACTCGCTCGCATTCGATAATCATCATCAAGGGCGCGAAAAACGCGACGCAACTTCGCTCCATCTTCGCGATCGCGCTATCACTGAACTGTGAAAAATAGCTGTCGCGCACTTTCACCGACATATTATGAAAGTCGCACGATCATCCTTGGACACTCTCGACGCTCGTTCACTCGCGATATTCGTTTAGAAACGGTTAAAAGATGCGAAAAATGCGGATGTACGACGATCCGTGTAACTGCGTATGACTCCGATTCACGTATGACGCGTATGACGTAGCAATGACGCTATGACGTAGCAGTCACGCGCCAACATGGCGGCCGAACCACTGCGCATTCGTTTCTGCGCATGGCCATTCCTGCGCGCAACTTTGATTACTGAATATTGTCTACGGCTTTAATTAATAGCACATAATGATAAATATATAAAGATGGAATCAATTAATCATATTGGTCATATATGTAGACTTGCCCGAAGAAATAGAGAAAAAATGGAGAGATATTTTTAATTTCTTTTTCTTTTAGTAAAGGATGGAAATGTCTATTCATAGGCTTGTTCTTTTTTTCCTCTTTCGCGCAATTTCGATTCAATATTTAACGTAGAAAATTCATAGTATATTACGCTAATGATATGAATTACGAATGATTCGATTGTTTTATCGCGCTTTTCCAAAGTCAAATCTTATAATATTTACTTTTGCATTTTAAAGGACTGAGAGCGAACTAAATAAATAAATAAATAAATAAATGATGTTCAGAAAAAGAAAAAGAAGACTCATAAATAAATAAATATATAAATATATAATAAAGATTGATATTAATATATAAATATTAATATATATCATACGAACTTGTACGATCTCAAAATCTTTATCTTTTATTCCGTTACTCGAATACTTGTACGTTAACAGATTTAGGTTACACACATTGCATAAAACTTCGATATTTTGCAATCTTCATCTCATCTCAATTTGGAGAAGCACGTGCATTCCTTTCGATAAATGTCCGCACAAAAATACGTCGCGCTTCAAATAAATAAAAGTCACTCGATACTGTGCACCATTCTAATCGTACGAAATATATTCGACGATTTTTTTTGGATCACTGTGTTATCGGAACGTGCGATCAGAACGATTCGAAAACGATTCATATACAGAGTTTGAAGAGATATCCAATGCACGACAAATTATACTTGCGTTGATTAGTATTCATCAATACTGAACTGTTAATCGCGAATACGTACAACACTATCACACATTTTTTTCGCAAAGAACGATATACGAAATGCAATATTTCGCGCCTCGCGTTTCACTCATACGGCCATCTTTTTTTGCTGTTTAGTATCGCCATCTGCATTCGCGTTAAACACCAGAATTACGTAGTCAAGATATTTCGACTGCCGGTAAAGTCATCATTTTGTGCATGTCGGTAAATTGTTAGAATCGCAAGCATGATTTTTTTATTTGTAGTATAATAAAATATGTAATTAAAAATTCATGTAAGAAACGTATTTTTAATCAAATTACATATACTTATTCCGTTACTCTAATATTTGTACGTTAACAGATTTAGGTTACACACATTGCATAAAACTTTGATATTTTGCAATCTTACCTCATCTCAATTTGGAGAAGCACATGCATTCCTTTCGATAAATGTCCGCACAAAAATACATCGCATTCATAATTCACTCTTATATTTAAGATCCTCTTAAGTAAGTTGGAAAATACAACTATTTTACTAACTGAACGGAATCTCAAGATGCGATCTAGATTATTTTAAATATAAATATATATATATATATATATATATATATATATGTGTATGTATATACATGAATATGTATGTATATGTATATATATAAATGTTTCGTGTCACGATAAATCTTGTAAAATCATTAATAGTATCTCGTCAGTGAAAGAAAATGCTTTCGAATGTTACACTTTATATAGCAAATTTTTTATATTGTCCTATTACAATTTTCATTAACAGCAAAATATTTAATGCTTGATGCTTTATATGTATATATAATACAATGTGCTAAATTATAAAGTGTAACATAATTAAAAAGTATTACTATTATTAGTCGACTTAATTGCAAGCTATTCCTAATTACTACACATGTTTATCCGATGCATCTTCTTCTTCAAATCTTTGCAATGTTGTGATCTGTTGCATTCCCAAGACTATAGGGACTCGTGCTTCTTTCTTCTTATCGTTTTATCATTCTTTTACTTTCTTCCATCTTATTCAAAATATATAATAATTATTAACTAAGTATTATAATACATTATAATATAATATAATTATTATATTAATAATTAATATGTATAATATATATTAATATATAATATATATTAATAATGTATAATATAAATTAATATATAATATATATTAATATATATATATATATATATATATATATAATTAATTAATAATTATTAATATAATAATTATAATTACGGTATCTCTCTTAGTCTGACTCTTTCTCTTTGACCTATCCGGCATGGGTGACCCTACCAGTAATTAAGGCTGGTGTTTACACAGTCTTATATTTAAAATTTTAAGTAAAATTTAGAAAATGTTTGTTATTTCATTGAGATTGAACAGAATTTTAAGATGCGATCTAAGATTATATTTAAGATGATTAAATATAAAAACAAATTGTATGAATACCGGCCTACGTTACCGCCGGCATAGCTCTCCGGATCATTAGAGTACTCAAACCTCCTCACCCGGCAAATGCCTTCGTTAAGGTGGAGATACCATCGAAGAGGTACAATTTTTTTATTTTATTTTTTTTTAATATAATGTAGGTTTTTCAAATTTTCCAAATAGAAAATATAATACAAAGAATGTATAAAATATACATATATTATATATATATTATATAATTATAAAATATAATGCATAATTACATAGCTTGCAGTCATATAAAAATATATTACAAAATATATATTATAATTATAGTACAATTTATAAATTGATATCAACATCAAATAAATATGTATTCAAATTTATTCAAATATTTTCAATAATACGGATAATGATGTTGAGAGCACACACACATTCTTGGACTTACAATAATACTATATATATAGAAAGAAAAAAAAGGAAAGTTCGGAGAATAAAATAATTTTTCGAAAAATGAAGATATATTTTCCATTTTTCGACATTTATTCAAGATTTATTTTCTATTGTTACAAATATCTTTTACACATAATTTTGTTATCATTTTCATAATAGTATAACTTAATATATAATATTTTATTTTAACTCAAAATACAATAGAGTTATAAAATATAAATTAGAAAATTAATTTAATATATAATAATACAATCAAATTGAAAATATATAATGTATAACAATAACAATAATAAAATATATATACATAATACACACACACACACACATATATATATATATATATAATACATAAAATTGTTAATACATAAGATAATACATAAAATTTTTCGTTGAAAATATATAGTGTAATACATAACAATAAAATATATATTATATATAATACATAAAAATTGTTATGTAGAATATATACATAGATTACTTTACTATATTACACGAAAATATCCGCAATACGTACAACGTAAAATTGATTAAAAATTTTTAGAAAATTTTTAGATTAGCGTAGCTGATAATCTATCGCGACTAAAAAAATCATTAATAAATTTCTCGCTTGTGTTCCTCTCAATTAAGAAAAAGTAATTTTAATGCGAAATTTTAATTCATTTTATAAGATTTTCTAAAAGAAATGTTTGATGACGCGGAAAGATAAGTAAAACTTTGATGTTACCCAACAATTAAATCAGAAAAAAATTAAATTTCGCGGTTTAAATTTCGCGAATATATATGACAAATAAATAAATTAATAATAACACTAATATTTAACCACAATACACATAATTTCTATAATAATCAATAATCGGAATACAACGTGCGCAATATAATTATTATCATTTTGTGCGACAATAAAAATATTGCAACATTAGAGGCGCATTTCATATAATTTGCACAATATTATAATATACGTAAGGAATCAAACGCAAATGCAAAATCTAATAGTCGATTTCTTTTCAAATATATAATTTCATGTAAATTTCGCGATCAAAAGTAAAATATATATTTGTTCCGCGAACAATTGCAAACAGGCTAAACTTTAATATCCTTATGCCTTAAAATAATCGCGTTATCGCCACGCTCAATGAAGAATAACTGGCCCAACGATTAGACCAGATCAAAATCCTTCTGCCGAGTGACACGCTGGTTAATATCTGACAGAGAGAAGAACGATCCTAAAAGTGGGAAGCGACTTCAATTTGTCTTATTTCTTCTATTTCGGATCTCGCGATCCACAACGGATAGTTAAGTGATTCATTAAACATCAGAAGCTTCTCTACAAGAAAGAACGAAACCCCGATCTTCCTGACTGCTCCTGATAACAGCGATTTCGGCAGCGGATTAACGACTGTTACCCTTCTTATCATTTTCAATATATAATATTAAAATTCGCGTAAAAAAACATCTTCTTCCATTTTAAGAAATCTTTTCTTTTTAGTAAAAAATGTGACTGGATATAATAGTTTTTATATACATGTTACAATCAAATATATTTAAAGGTAAAATGAAATACATGCGCTTTTATCGTTGCTTGATTAAATGTGTGAATAATAATAATTTTAGGGTACCAAATTTGCTCAAAATTCGAGACAAATCAAATCTGATAACAGCAAGATTAAAAAAAAAATTCAACTTGAATATTTAGCAACATCAAATGAAAGATTATCAAGAAATTAATTTTTCTGTTGCATTTAACAGTTAAGACTTAGCACGTAACAATAATTTGCAGATATCTTACTGATATCAGAGTACCCATTCGATTTGTCTCGAATTTTTTAATTAATCACACATTTTATATTATATCATGCATTCCTAATATATTATTAAGAATAATATTAAAAAAATAGTTTTTCAAATATGTCACAATTTACGCACATGTATTTTATTATATGTACACTCTTATCTAAAATAAATTAATTATAATATACATAAGATAGTGGAGCATCCAGTAATTCCTGCAAGTGGTTTCTTAAAAGAGACCAAAAATAAAATTAATTCAAAATTAATTAATAAAATATACTTGTTTGTAACCATAATTTTTCAAATAATAAAAATTTTGCACAAAAAAGTTTGCGCAAAAACTTATTAAATTAAATTTATATTTGAAAAAGTGAATTTTATCTATTATATCCATTTTTGAATTATTATTTTCATTATTAAAATAATAGTGATATTAATAGGAGGATATTAATGGAAGAACATTTTTAACAAAAAGAGAAAATATATCTTCTCTCAAAGTATAATGAATTTTGTAATTCGATTTCAAACAATGTACGGTGATTGTCGTTAAATCACTGCCAAAACATTGTTTCCAGGAACCGCCACGAAAACCTCGGTTTAATTCCTACTCTGTAATGAAACTTTCAATTTTCAATGAGGAACGTGCCTAAGCGTTGCGGATAGATCTCACAAAAACCGGCGAGAAATAACTTTCCGCAATGAAAATCGTTTCGATTCTCCACCAGTACAAACCGCGCATTTGCTAGCGTCCACCTGACATGAGGGACAGCGATAAGGCTTCGTCGTCGAGACAGCGATCACATCCAAAAACGTGAAAAGAACGCAATTGTTTGCAATATAATTTATTATAAAATCGTAAATCAATAAATCGTAATCTATAAATATTTAACGCGATGCGAAATTCTCGAAATACATTAAATTAAAAACGATAATCAAAGAAAATTATTTTGTTTTACAGATTTTAATTTCCGCATGATTGATAATGTTTAATATTTCGCAATATTTTATTTTCGAATATACTTGTGTTTTCTATAATATTAAAAGAACGACAAATTTTACGTAAAAAGCTAATATCTAATTATTGGGTTAACATCGTGTTTTTCTTGATTCACTTTTATTTAATAACCTTTATATTATGTAAAAAAATTTTTTTTACGGTATTTGCGTGATTACGAAAGTTTCTCGAATTTATTAATAATCTTTTAGTATAAAAAATAAGCTATCCAAATATATGAATAATTTTGCAATAAAAATATTCAAACAAAATATTCAAATAATATATCAAATGTGTTAATTAAACAAATTTTGTTATTGTACGTATTCACCTAATTTCGTGTAATGTACAATAGATTTCTTTTACATTATTACAATTAGATTATAATTTCTATACAATTGCAAAGAAAATTATGAAAAATAAAAAATAATATAATTACAATTTATAGATATAATTATAATGTTAATTACAATTTAATAATTAATGCTATTAGTATCAATATTCTCAACATAAGAAAATTGCAAAATTTTTATTATTTAAAATGATTTTTCAATGATAATCAATGTATATGATTTCAAATAAGTTAGAAAAAAAATTATTTAAATTGAATTACTTTTGTCTCTCAATATTTTATCAAATAAATATTATCATATTAGATACTAATAACATTCATCTTTGAATTTAAAACTATAATTTAAAAAAAAATACAATTTTTAGTAGTGATAAAATAAAATATTAATACAATTTACAAAAAATAAAATATTAAATTTAGTACATGTTATAATAAAATGCAACTTAAATGTACATTATGTATTTAAGTTACATTTTTTACATTTTCCATACATTAATTTTTTTATTTTTATTTATAGTTTTTTTTATAATTAATTTCAATTCTTTATATATAATTTATTTAATTTTATATGAAATAAATTATATATATATTTAATTTTTATATGCCCTAATAGCCCTAACAATCTTAACAATCCTAACAGACCTAATAGCCCTAACAAGCCTAATACAGACCCCTAAAAATAACATATTTTCATGTTTTTTTTTCTTGAAAATAAATTTAATTTTTATATGCTTTAATAGCCCTAACAAACCTAATAGGCTTAACAAACCTAACAGTCCTAACAGCCCTAACAGACCTAACAAAGACCTAATAGCCCTAGCCACCCTACTTGCTGGCTTACGCCAGCAGAAATTCACGCTCAAGTGAAATTTGGGGAACCCTAATTAGGAATCCGCGATAATGAAAAATTTAGGAAGCCCTAACCGGAAATTCGCGATAAAAGGAAGCCTTAGCGGCGCAACACATCTTTTGGCCAATATTGCCAATATTGATGTATTTTCCAAGCCAGTTATCTCTGCTTCTGGCTATATTCATTTTGATGACTATTTGTTTACGATCGTACGATATTATGATCGTATTTTAACGTACGTCATTCAGTCGTCAGAAATCAGTCGTCAGAAAATATAATTAGCATGCATTTTAATTCTCGATCGGCGGGTTGCTTATAAATATTTTTATTTTTTAGATTAAATATTTAGAAATTAAAAATCTATTTTTAAAATCGTTTTGTAAAGGCCCATATATATATAATGGAAATAAATATTTCATGTATGTCTATATCTATTGTTATTTTACAAATATTTTTTCTTTTACTTTAATTTTTACACGTATTGTCCCGCCAATCAAGAGTTAGAAGCAACGGATTTCTTCATGCATTTACAAATCCTTTGCTTCAAAATAAAAAGTTGTCACTTACCGGCACTGATGCGCAACAGCGGAATTGATATTGAAGCTATGTTGTCTGTAACATACAAATATAAAATGCAAATTATATCAATGTTCAAAATAATTAATATTTTAAGAAATTATTATTGGACTCATTGAATTTATATCCGATGTACGCAATTATAAATAGATGTATAAATATGAAATAATTTTATAAGTAATTAATTTTTTTTAAGTAGAAACTTTATAGAAAGAATTATTATAAAATTTGTCCAATTTTTTCATGTTTAAATCATTATATATAAATCAAATTAATTAATTAATTAATTATATAAAATTAATATAAATAATAATACACACCATCAGGTTGTTCCGCTGGTGCAAGATGCCTTTCCTAAGGCCTGCTCCTCCTCTCAGATCATCTGGGTTGGTTACATCTATAACATACACATAGAAAAATCCAAATTATAATAACGTCCAAAATAATTAATATTTCAAAAAATTATTATTGTATGTATTGTGTATCTTATATTCAATCCATATAATAATAAGTAGATTCATAAAATAATTCTATAAATTAAAGAAAAACATTATTAATAATTCTTTAATAATTTTATAAAAGCTTATATCTTTACAAGAAAATTATAGCTTTTTAAAATCTTTTTTCTCCTTATTTAAATCATATAAATAAACAAATCAAATTAATTGTTGCGATTAATTGTTTTTAAATTATGATAAATATATTTAATATTTAATATATAATTACAAATAAATAAATTGCTTACAGAAGGTGCTTGCCGAGCTGGATGCCTCTCCTAGCCTCCTCCTCCTCTCAGTTAGACGCGCGATACTTAACGGCACTCCCGCACTCACGAGCGATATTTTTATATCGCTATTTTCGCACTTTTACGCGCGATACTGAACGGCACTCCGCACTATTCGATACGATTAAAAATTTTCTGTTTTGTCGCGCGCATTGTGATATATATATATATATATATATATATATACTTTAAACGGCACCCGGTTCGGTACGAGCGAAAATCCCGTTTCACTTGTGAAAGTGGGATTTGCGAAAAAGTCCAACGCGAAAACGTAACGCTGTAACGCATGACGCGAAAAAGCAAACGCGAAAACGGGACGAACGCCGCCGTCCGCGACGAACGTTGACGGCACCGACGACGAAAAGTCGACGACGCAATATATATATATATATTATATATATATATATATATATATAATATTTATGTTGGTTTTCTCTGAAAATAAATTTAATTTTTATATTCCCTAATAGCCCTAACAACCTAACAGCCCTACATCCCTAACAGTCCTAGCAGTCCTAACAGCCCTAGCCGCCTTACTTGCTGGCTTACACCAGCAAAAATTCGCGATAAGGTGCAATTTGGGGAGCCCTAATCGGAATTCGCGATAAAATTTAAAGAGCCTTACATCGCGCAACACATCTTTTGGCCAATATTGACCATGTATTTTCAGCCAGTTATCTCCACTTCTGGCCATTCATTCTGACGACTAATTTGTTTCAAAAACGATCATGCGATATTATGATCGTTTCTTTACGCACGTTATTCAGTCGTCAAAAATTACAATTATAATATTATCATGCATAAAAGATAAAAAGCATGCATTTTAACTCTCGGTTGGCAGATTGGTTAGAAATATCTCTATTTTATAGATTAAATATTTATCGATTAAAAACCTATATATTTTATAAAATTGTTTTTATAGAGACCGATATATAATAGAATTTTAGAATATTTCATGTATGTCCCATACAATTGCAAAAAAATATCAATCTTTTATTAAAAATATTTTTCCTTTACTTTTCACTTTAATTTTTACTCGCGTATTGTCCCGCCAACGGAGAGTTAGAAGCAATGGATTTCTTCATGCATTTATAAATCCTTTGCTTCAAAATAAAAGGTTGTCACTTACCGGCACTGATGCGCAACAGCGGAATTGATATTGAAGCTACGTTGTCTGTAACATACAAATATAAAATGCAAATTACATCAATGTTTAAAATAATTATATTTTAAAAATTTATTATATTCATTGAATTTATGTCCGATGTGTGCAATTATAAATAGATATATAAAGTATAAAATAATTTTATAATTAATAATTTTTTCAAGTAGAACCTTTAAAAGAATTATAAGAAAGAAATATTACAAAATTTTCCCAATTTTTGCTTTTTAAATCATTCACATAAATCAAATTAAAAATTAATTCATCATTTATATACAATTAATATAAATAATAATATTCACCATCAGGGTTGTTCGCTGGTGTAGGATGCCTCTCCTAGGCCTGCTCCTCCTCTCAGATCATCTGGTTGTTGCTTCGACTATAACATACAAATAAAAATCTAAATTGTAATAATGTTCAAAATAATTAAATTTTAAAAATTATTGTACTTGAATTTTATATCCGACGCATATAATAATAGCAGATTAATAAAATAAAATATACTAATAATTCTCGAATACTTTATAAACCTTTACAAGATTATAAATTTTATATAAAAATCTTTTTTCTTTAAAATTCGTATTTAAATCATGAATAAAAAAATCAAATTACGATTAATTGCTTAATGGTAAATTATAATAAATAATTCAATATTTAATT